>NC_041382.1:621964411-622013579 GCF_002162155.2 Triticum dicoccoides
TATGGAAATCAGAGCAAATGGAGACCAAAGCTCTGATACCACTTGTAGGATTGAAAGTATGTCTAGAGGGGGGGGGGGGGGTTGATTAGACTACTTGACCAAATAAAAATCTAGCCTTTTCCCAATTTTAGTGTTTGGCAGATTTTAGCTATCTTAGCACAAGTCAAGCAATCTTAACACAATTCAAGCAAGCATGCAAAGAGTCTATGAGCAGCGGAAAGTAAAGCATGCAACTTGCAAGAATGTAAAGGGAAGGGTTTGGAGAATTCAAACGCAATTGGAGACACAGATGTTTTTGTTGTGGTTCCGATAGGTGGTGCTATCGTACATCCACGTTGATGGAGACTTCAACCCACGGAGGATAACGGTTGCGCGAGTCCACGGAGGGCTCCACCCACGAAGGGTCCACGAAGAAGCAACCTTGTCTATCCCATCATGGCCATCGCCCACGAAGGACTTGCCTCACTAGCGGTAGATCTTCATGAAGTAGGCGATCTCCTTGCCCTTACAAACTCCTTGGTTCAACTCCACAATCTTTGTCGGAGGCTCCCAAGTGACACCTAGCCAATCTAGGAGACACCACTCTCCAAGAAGTAACAAATGGTGTGTTGATGATGAACTCCTTGCTCTTGTGCTTCAAATGATAGTCTCCCCAACACTCAACTCTCTCTCACAGGATATGAATTTGGTGGAAAGAAGATTTGAGTGGAAAGCAACTTGGGGAAGGCTAGAGATCAAGATTCATATGGTGGGAATGGAATATCTTGGCCTCAACACATGAGTAGGTGGTTCTCTCTCAGAAAATATGTACTAGAAGTGTATGCATGTTCTGATGGCTCTCTCCACGAATGAAGAGTGGGAGGAGGGGTATATATAGCCTCCACACAAAAACTAACCGTTACACACAATTTACCAATCTCGGTGAGACCGAAGTGAGAGACTCGGTCGGACCGATTTAGCAAACCTAGTAACCGTTAGGATTTTTTGGTGGGACTGGGATGCAACTCGGTAGGACCGATATGGTTAGGGTTAGGGCATAACGTAATCTCGGTGTGACCGATTACCCAAACTTGGTGGGACCGATTTTGGTAATAAGCTAACCAGAGAGTTGGTCAGGTAAACTCGGTGGGACCGATCGCTCATTTCTGTGGGACCGAAATGTTACAGAAGGAAAACAGAGAGTTTACATTGCAATCTCAGTGGGACCGATCGCTCATCTCGGTAGGACCGAAACGTTATGAAGGGAAACAGAGAGATTACAACCCCATCTCGGTGTGACCGAAATCCCTATCGGTGAGACCGATTTGCCTAGTGTTTGTGGCAGTGGCTATGACATCTGAAACTTGGTGGTGCCAGATAGAAAGAATCGGTGGGGCCGAGTTTGACTTTTAGTTTAGGTCATATGTGGATGTGGCAAGGTAGTTGAGGGTTTTGGAGCATATCACTAAGCACTATGAAGCAAGCAAGCCATTAAGCAACACCTCATCCCTCCTTGATAGTATTGGCTTTTCCTATAGACTCAATGTGATCTTGGATCACTAAAATATAAAATGTAGAGTCTTGATCTTGAAGCTTGAGCCAATCTTTTTGTCCTTAATATTTTGAGGGGTGCACATTCCTCATCCATGCCATGCCATTCATTGAGCTTTTCCTGAAATATGAATCTTGGAATAATGTTAGCTCAATGAGCTATATGTTGTTAGGAATTACCAAAACCACATAGGGATAGTTGCACTTTCACAACTACATGATCATGCGAAGCAATATGACAATGATGAAGCGTGTCATAGCAAATGGAACGGTGGAGATTTGCATGGCAATATATCTCAGAATGGCTATGGAAATGCCATAATAGGTAGGTATGGTGGCTGTTTTAAGGAAGGTATATGGTGGGTTTATGGTACCGGCGAAAGTTGCGCGGTACTAGAGAGGCTAGCAATGGTGGAAGGGTGAGGGTGCGTATAATCCATGGACTCAACATTAGTCATTAAAGAACTCACATACTTACTGCAAAAATCTATTAGTTATCGAAACAAAGTACTACGCGCATGCTCCTAGGGGGATAGATTGGTAGGAAAAGACCATTGTTCGTCCCCGACCGCCACTCATAAGGAAGGCAATCAATAAATAAATCATGCTCCGACTTCATCACATAACGGTTCATCATACGTGCATGCTACGGGAATCACAAACTTCAACACAAGTATTTCTCAAAGTCACAATTACTCAACTAGCATGACTCTAATATCACCATCTCCATATGTCAAAACAATCATCAAGTATCAAACTTCTCTTAGTATTCAATGCACTTATATGAAAGTTTTTATAATGCCTAAAATAAAATTGCCATGTTGTTCTAAAGGACTCTCAAAATAATATAAGTGAAGCATGAGATATCAATTATTTTTATAAAATAAAACCATCACCGTGCTCTAAAAGATATAAGTGAAGCACTAGAGCAAAAACTATATAGCTCAAAAGATATAAGTGAAGCACATAGAGTATTCTAATAAATTCCAATTCATGTGTGTCTCTCTAAAAAGGTGTGTACAGAAAGGATAATTGTGGTAAACTAAAAAGCAAAGACTCAAATCATACAAGATGCTCCAGGCAAAATACATATCATGTGGCGAATAAAAATATAGCTCTAAGTAAAGTTACCGATGAACAAAGACAAAAGAGGGGATGCCTTCTGGGGCATCCCCAAGCTTAGGCTTTTTGGTCCTTGTATTTTACCTTGGGGTGCCATGGGCGTCCCCAAGTTTAGGCTCTTTCCACTCCTTGTTCCATAATCCATCAAATCTTTACCCAAAAGTTGAAAACTTCACAACAGAAAATCTTGTGAGCTCCGTTAGCGGAAGAAAACAAAACACCACTTCAAGGTACTGTAATGAACTCAAACTTTATTTATATTGGTGAAAAACCTACTGTATTCCAACTTATCTTTGGTTTATAAACTCTTTTACTAGCCATAGATTCATCAAAATAAGCAAACAACACACAAAAAACAGAATCTGTCAAAAACAGAACAGTCTGTAGTAATCTGTAAGTAACGCAAACTTCTGGAACCCCAAAAATTCTAAAATAAATTTCTGGACGTGAGGAATTTATATATTAATCATCTTAAAAAAGAATTAACTAAATAGAACTCTCCAATGAAAAATGGCAGCAATTCTCGTGAGCGCTAAAGTTTCTGTTTTTTACAGCAAGATCAACAAGACTTTCCCCAAGTCTTCCCAATGGTTCTACTTGGCACAAACACTAATTAAACACAAAAACACAACCAAAACAGAGGCTAGATAAATTTTTTTATTACTAAACAGGAACAAAAATCAAGGAATAAAAATAAAATTGGGTTGCCTCCCAACAAGCACTATCGTTTAACACCCCTAGCTAGGCATAAAAGCGAAGATAAATCTAGGTATTGCCATCTTTGGTAGGTAATTCTTCAATGAGACACCTATAAATCTTAGGAGTTTATTTCTTTTTATTAATTATCAAACTCCAAGGCACGAAATCCAGAAAATCATTTGTAGCAAAAGGTTCCTTAAGGATAGTGAGGAAGTTGGGATGAACACTTATGGATTTGAGGTCCGCATTTTCCTTACTAAAAGTTTCACCCTTATTTTTAGGAACATACATCAATTTGGCAATCTTAGCATTAGGAGGAGTGTTTTTCACGGAAGAAGAGGCAGACCCAAGGTTGGTAATAATATCCTCCATTTTATCAGTTCTAGTGGAATCTTGATCTATCTTTTCGTTAACCATAGGTTCCTTTTCTTTAAAAAAAATTTTAAGAGCAACTCCTACCTTAGATCCGTATTGGGTAATTTGGTTATGGATCTTTCTACCCAAATTTTCAATCAACTCTACGGTGGCAACTTTGTTTTCAATAATTTCAAGCGGTTGCATCACGTGTTCTAAAGTTAAAATAGTTTCATTAACCGAAAGAGGCGGTGGGCCAAACAAATCTATCATAGCATTATAAGAATCAAAAGTATGGCTACCCAAGAAATTTCCTCCGGTAATGGTATCAAGAATATATATATTCCAAGGAGTGATGCCTACATAAAAATTGCAAAGAAGAACGGAAGTAGATTGCTTCCTAGTAGATCTATTTTGTGCATTGCAAATTCTGTATCGAGTATCTTTTATATTTTCTCCCTCCCTTTGTTTAAAATTAAGAACTTCATTCTTGGGAGACAAAGGAGTAGACAAAGGACTAGTCATAACGACGAAGCAAGCGGAAAAGAGGCGAACGGAAAGAGAGGGTGAATAAAAAGGCAAGGGTGAAGTGGGGGAGAGGAAAACGAGAGGCAAATGGCAAATAATGTAATGCGAAGGATAAGAGTTGTGATGGGTATTTGGTACGTCTTGACTTGGCGTAGATCTCCTTGGCAACGGCGCCAGAAATCCTTCTTGCTACCTCTTGAGCACTGCGTTGGTTTTCCCTTGAAGAGGACATGGTGATGCAGTAAAGCAGCGTAAGTATTTCCCTCAGTTTTTGAGAACCAAGGTATCAATCCAGTAGGAGACCACGCGCGAGTCACCTTGTACCTACACACACAAATAAGAACCTCACAACCAACGCGATAAAGGGGTTGTCAATCCCTTCACGGCCACTTGCAAGAGTGAGATCTGATAGAGATAATAATAAGATAAATATTTTTGGTATTTTTATGATATAGATTAAAAGTAAATATTGCAAAATAAAGTAGATGGGAAACTTATATGATGGAGAATAGACCCGGGGGCCAGAGGTTTCACTAGTGGCTTCTCTCAAGATAGCATAAGTATTACGGTGGGTGAACAAATTACTGTCGAGCAATTGATAGAAAAGCGAATAATTATGAGAATATCTAGGCTTGATCATGTATATAGGCATCACGTCCGTGACAAGTAGACCGAAACGATTCTTCATCTATAACTATTACTCCACACATCGACCGCTATCCAGCATGCATCTAGAGTATTAGGTTCATAAGAACAGAGTAACGCCTTAAGCAAGATGACATGATGTAGAGGGATAAACTCGTGCAATATGATGTAAACCCCATCTTTTTATCCTCGATGGCAACAATACAATACATGTCGTTTCCCTTTCTGTCACTAGGACCGAGCACCGCAAGATTGAACCCAAAGCTAAGCACTTCTCCCATTGCAAGAAAGATCAATCTAGTAGGCCAAACCAAACTGATAATTCGAAGAGACTTGCAAAGATAAACCAATTATACATAAAAGAATTCAGAGAAGATTCGAATATTGTTCATAGATAGACTTGATCATAAACCCACAATTCATCGGATCTCGACAAACACACCGCAAAACAAGATTACATCGAATAGATCTCCAAGAGAATCGAGGAGAACTTTGTATTGAGATCCAAAGAGAGAGAAGAAGCCATCTAGCTACTAGCTATGGACCCGAAGGTCTAAAGTAAACTACTCACACATCATCGGAGGGGCCATGGAGTTGATGTAGAGGCCCTCTGTAATCAGTGCCCCCTCTGGCGGAGCTCTGGAAAAGGCCCCAAGATGGGATCTCTTGGGTACAGAAGGTTGCGGTGGTGGAAATAGGGTTTTGTGGTGCTCCTGGATGTTTGCGGGGTATATGGATATATATAGGAGGAAGAAGTAGGTCGGTGGAGCAACGTGGGCCCACGAGGGTGGAGGGCGCGCCCAGGGGGGTGGGCACGCCCCCCTACCTCGTGGCCTCCTTGATTGTTTCTTGACGTCCACTCCAAGTCTTCTGGATCATGTTTGTTCCAAAAGTAACACTCCCGAAGGTTTAATTCCGTTTGGACTTTGTTTGGTATTCCTTTTCGGCAAAACACTAAAATAGGCAAAAAAAACAGCAATTTGGGCTGGGCCTCCGGTTAATAGGTTAATCCCAAAAATAATATGAAAGTGTAAAAATAAGCCCATTAACATCCAAAATAGATAATATAATAGCATGGAGCAATCAAAAATTGTAGATACGTTGGAGACGTATCATGGCCCTTCTTTCCTCTCTCCATTAAAGCCCAATAAGTCCCATTAACTCCCCCCTGCGAATTCCCGTAATTCTCCGGTACTCCAGAAAATACCCGAATCACTCGGAACCATTCCGAAGTCCGAATATAGCCTTCCAATATATCGATCTTTACCTCTTGACCATTTCGAGACTCCTCGTCATGTCCGTGATCTCATCCGGAACTCCGAACAAAGTTCGGTCATCAAATCACATAACTCATAATATAAATCGTCATCGAACTTTAAGCGTGCGGAACCTACGAGTTCGAGAACTATGTAGACATGAACGAGAAACATCTCCAGTCAATAACCAATAGCGGAACCTAGATGCTCATATTGGCTCCTACATATTCTACGAAGATCTTTATCGGTCAAACCACATAACAACATACGTCATTCCCTTTGTCATCGTATGTTACTTGCCCGAGATTCGATCATCGATATCATCATACCTAGTTCAATCTCGTTACCGGCAAGTCTCTTTACTCGTTCCGTAATGCATCATCCCATAACTAACTCATTAGTCACATTGCTTGCAAGGCTTATAGTGATGTGCATTACTGAGAGGGCCCAGAGATACCTCTCCGATACACGGAGTGTCAAGTCCTAATCTTGATCTATGCCAACTCAACAAACATCACCGTAGACACCTGTAGAGCATCTTTATAATCACCCAGTTACGTTGTGACATTTGATAGCACACAAGGTGTTCCTCCGGTATTCGGGAGTTGCATAATCTCATAGTAAGAGGAACATGTATAAGTCATGAAGAAAGCAATAGCAATAAAACTAAACAAGCATTATGCTAAGCTAACAGATGGGTCTTGTCCATCACATCATTTTCCTAATGATGTGATCTGTTCATCAAATGACAACACATGTCTATGGTTAGGAAACTTAACCATCTTTGATTAACGAGCTAGTCTAGTAGAGGATCACTAGGGACACAGTGTTTTGTCTATGTATCCCCACATGTATCAAGTTTCCGGTTAATACAATTCTAGCATGAATAATAAACATTTATCATGACATAAGGAAATATAAAATAACAACTTTATTATTGCCTCTAGGGCATATTTCCTTCAGTTTTTATTATATCCTTCTTGGATATCTATCACTTTGGAACTAATTTTCATGTGTTGCTTTTGATAAGCTCAAACAAATATAAGTGAAGATCATGAGCATAATATTTCTTTCTCTCAAATTAATTTAAATGAAGCAAGAGAGAATTTCTCAAAAAAAATTACTAACTCTCAAATAAATCTAAGTGAAGCATGAGAGAATTTCTTCAAAAATATTAAAGCACACAGTTCTCAAAAAGATATAAGTGAAGCACTAGAGCAATTCCATAGCTCATAAAGATTTAAGTGAAACATAGAGAGCAATTCTAACAAGTCATGGCATAATCTTGTCTCTCTCAAATAGGTGTGTACAGCAAGGATTAAAGACTTAAAACACAAAGCAAAACAAGCAAAGAATCATATCATACAAGACGCTCCAAGCAAAACTCATAGTATGTGACGAATAAAAATATAGCTCCGAGTAAAATACCGATGATCGTTAGAAGAAAGATGGGATGCCACTCAGGGCATACCCAAGCATAGTTGCTTGCTTCTCTTTGGATAATAGCTTGGGATGCCATGGGCATCCCCAAGCTTAGGCTCTTATTACTCCTTATTCCTTCATCCATCGTAACAACACCCAAAACTTCAAAACTTCAATGACACAAAACTCAACAAAACCTTCGTGAGATCCGTTAGTATAAGAAAACAAATCACTATTATAAGTGTTGTTGCAAACCAATTCATATTTTATTCTTGCATTATATCTATTGTATTGCAACTTTTATATGGCAAAAACTCTTCAAATAAAACCATAGAATCATCAAAGCAAGCACACAACGCAATCAAAAACAAAACAATTTGTATCAATCTGGGTATTTCGAATACTTCTATAACTCCAAAAATTCTGCAAAATTAGGACAACCTGAGAAATTTCTATATTAATCATCTTCAGAAAGAGTTAGTATTTTTATCACACTTCTGTTAAAATGAAAATTATTTTCGTGAGCGCAAAAGTTTCTATATTTCAGCAAGATCAAGTCAACAATCACCCAAGAAGATCCTAAAGGCTTTACTTGGCACAAACACTAATTAAAACACAAAAAACACAATCATAACAGTAGCATAATTGTGCTAACACTCAAGAACGTGAAGCAAAAGACAAAAATAAATTTTATTCATTGGGTTGCCTCCCATCAAGCACTATTGTTTCACGCCCCTATCTAGGCATACAGCAAGGATCTACATTTTGTCATCCATAATTTTGGCAACTTTTATAAGGGCTTTCTCAAACCCGGGAGGCTCCTTGCGGTTCCCTAAATTCTTAGGAAAAGAAACCATCTTTAGATCTAAAATATCCAATCTCTTATTACAAAGAGTAATTAAGGTATTCATGCTATTGATACTACCATTAAGATGTTTGAGGGGTTCGTTATATTTTTGGAATTCAACCATATGTTTGTGAAAATCACCAAGTTTGTCCAACATTTGAACTCCCTCTGGGTGAAAGAAAACCCCTTCTTTGGAGGTGGAACTCCCAAAATTCCTTCTAAGATTTCATAGGCAGCATTAGCATCAAGCTCAATAAAATTCCCTTTAGCGGCAAAATCTAAGAGTTGTCTATGATGCAAAGCCAATCCTATGTAAAAATTACGAAGCAAAATCTTTGAGTCCCCCTTTAGGTTACAAACACGACAGGATTCCATTAGCCTATACCAAGCATATTTCAAATTTTCTCCTTGTCGTTGCTTGAAGTATAAAACTTCAAATCTGGTGACGAAGGAGGAGTAGACACGCTAGCCAGTATGACTAGAAAGCAAGAACACGGATAGATCCGGCAAGAAAACATCAAACAAAAAAGAGAGCGAATAAAACGACAATTTTTTGTGAAGTGGGGGATAGGAAAACAAGGGACAAATGGCAAATAATGTAAATTACGAGGAGATGAGATTTTTGATTAGGAACATGGTAGATGTTGATGATGTCTCCCAGACAGTGGCGCCAGAAATTATTTCTGATGTCTGCTAGAACTACGTCGGTATTTCCCCAAAGAGGAAGGGATGATGCAGCACAAAGACAGTACGTATTTCCCTCAGTGATGAGACCAAGGTTATTGACCAATAGTACAAACAAGCAACACTACGTAAATATCACCTGCACACAAATAACAAATACTCGCAACCCGACGTGTTAAAGGGGTTGTCAATCCCTTTCGGGTAACGGCGCCAGAAATTGGCAAACAGACGTGAGAGAGTTGTAATAAGTTGATATATCGAACGCCAAATAAAATAAATTGCAGCAAGGTATTTTTGTATTTTTGGTTTAATAGATCTGAAAATAAAAGCAAAGGAAAATAGATCGCAAAGGCAAATATATTAAGGAAGAGACCCATGAGTCGTAGTTTTCACTAGTGGCTTCTCTCGAGAAAAATAGCAAATGGTGGGTAGACGAATTACTGTTGGGAAATTGATAGAACTTCAAATAATCATGATGATATCCAGGCAATGATCATTATATAGGCATCACATCCAAGATTACTACACCGACTCCTGCCTGCATCTACTACTATTACTCCACACATCGACCGATATCCAGCATGCATCTAGTGTATTAAGTTCATGGAGAAACAGAGTAATGCAATAAGAACGATGACATGATGTAGACAAGATCTATTTATGTAGAACTAGACCCCATCTTGTTATCCTTAATAGCAACGATACATACGTGTGGGTTCCCCTTCTGTCACTGGGATCAAGCACCGTAAGATCGAACCCACCACAAAGCACGTCTTCCCATTGCAAGATAAATAGATTAAGTTGACCAAACAAAACCCCAATATCAAAGAAGAAATACGAGGCTATAAGCAATCATGCATATAAGAGATCAAAGGAGACTCAAATAACTTTCATGGATAAAAATATAGATCTGATCATAAACTCAAAGTTCATCGGATCCCAACAAACACACCGCAAAAAGAATTACGTCATATGGATCTCCAAGAGACCATTGTGTTGAGAATCAAACAAGAGAGAGGAAGCCATCTAGCTACTAATTACGAACCCGTAGGTCTACAAAGAACTACTCACGAGGCACCAATGGACATGATAAACCCCTCTGTGATGGTGTCTAGATTGGATCTAGTGTTTCTGGAACTTGCGGCGGCTGGAATTGATTTTCGTCGACTCCCCTAGGGTTTCTGGAATATTGGGGTATTTATAGAGTAAAGAGGCGGTTCAGGGGGTACCCGAGGTGGGCACAACCCACCAGGGTGCGCCTGGGCCTTCAGGGGCGCCCTGGTGGGTTATGCTCCCTTCGGAGTACCCCCCCCAGGCGCTTCTCCGGTCCATTGGATGTCTTCTGGTCCAAAAAAACCCATAAAAAGTTTTGCTACGTTTGGACTCCGTTTGGTATTGATTTCCTGCGATGTAAAAACATGCAAAAACATCAACTGGCGCTTGGCACTATGTCAATAGGTTAGTACCAAAAATGATATAAAATGACTATAAAATGATCATAAAACATCCAAGAATGATAATATAACAACATGGAACAATCAAAAATTATAGATACGTTGGAGACGTATCAAGATCCCACCATCAACATTGATGGTCTGCAGTTGCCTGTTCACATAAGCGTCACATTTCAGGGCTGCATTGCCAAGGAACTTGCCATAGCTCAGAAGATTGTTGAACTGAAAAACAAAATTGACTATGAGAAAGCCGAGTTCAAGAAGCATATGGCAAAGCTCAGTATCGTTGACGTTCAAAACTTCAAACAAATGATGACTGGCCTCAAGGCTCAATTTAACAAGAAGCATGATGTAACGCCCTCGATGCGGCTATAGCTCCCACGTGTCGAGGCATGACTTAGAGGCATAACCGCATTGAAAGCAATGTCGCAAGTTAGGCAATCTTCACAACATCCCATGTAATATAGATAATAAAAGGGGAGATACATAGTTGGCTTACACTCGCCACGTCAATCAAAGTACATAAATAGCATTACAACATCCAAACACTCATGGCCCGACTACGGCGCCAAAATGAAAGATAAACCCAACATGCGACACGGTCCCGATCGCCCCAACTGGGCACCACTACTGATCATCAGGGAAAGACACGTAGTAACGGCGTGAGTCCTCGTCGAACTCCCACTTGAGCTCAAGCGCGTCATCTGGAGCGGAATCATCAGGCCCTGCATCTGGTTTGGAAGTAATCTGTGAGCCACAGGGACTCTGCAATCTCGCACCCTCGCGATCAAGACTATTTAAGCTTATAGGTAAGGCAAGGTAAATATATGGAGCTGCATCAAGTGACTAGCATATATGGTGGCTAACCTGTTCGCAAAAGAGAGCGAGAAGAGAGGGCAAAGCGCGAACGAGTAACTAGAGGATAACCTGCGGCAAGCATTACTCCAACACCGTGTTCGCTTCCCGGACTCCGCCGAGAAGAGACCATCACGGTAATTCACACAGTTGGTTCATTTTAATTAAGTTAAGGTTCAAGTTATCTACAACCGGACATTAACAAATTCCCATCTGCCCATAACCGCGGGCACGGCTTTTGAAAGTTCAAATCCCTGCAGGGGAGTCCCAACTTAGCCCATGACAAGCTCTCACGGTCAACGAAAGAATAGACCTTCTCCCGAGACATTCCGATCAGACTCGGTATCTCGGTTCTTTAAGACACTTCGACAAGTTAAAACAAATCCAGCAACACCGCCCGAATGTGCCGACAAATCCCGATAGGAGCTGCACATATCTCGTTCTCAGGGCACACACAGATGAGCCAGACGTCGGGTAGGCCAGCCCAGAGTTGCCCCTGGTAGCCCCGGACATCGCTCGGTTGGACCAACACTCAAAGGAGCACTGGCCCGGGGGGTTTAAATAAGATGACCCTCGGGCTCCGGAAACCCAAGGGAAAAATAGGCTAGGTGGCAAATGGTAAAACCAAGGTTGGGCATTGCTGGAAAAGCTTTAATGAAGGCGAATTATCAAGGGGCTCCCATTATCACCCAACCGCGTAAGGAACGCAAAATCCGGGAACATAACACCGATATGACGGAAACTAGGGCGGCAAGAGTGGAATAAAACACTAGGCGAGAGGCCGAGCCTTCCACCCTTTACCAAGTATATAGATGCATTAAGATAACAAGATAATATAATGATATCCCAACAAGTAAAATAGTGTTCCAACAAGGAACGGTCTCCAATCTTCACCTGCAACTAGCAACGCTATAAGAGGGGCTGAGCAAAGAGGTAACATAGCCAAACAACGGTTTGCTAGGACATGGTGGGTCAGAGACATGGCAATTTGGGGGGCATGATAAGCAAGTGGTAGGCATCGTAACATAGGCATAGCAAAAGAGCGAGCATCTAGCAAAGCAAAGATAGTAGTGAGTTCGAGGGTATGATCATCTTGCCTGCAAAGTTGTCAGAGTTGACTGGATCCTCGAAAGCAAACTCAACGGGCTCCTCGTTAGCGAACTCGTCTCCCGGCTCTACCCAAACAAGACAAACAAGCAACAAGGACACAATCAACCATGTGCAAGGCTCAAACAATATGATGCAAAGATGGTATGCTATGCGGGATGCAATATGTGATGCATATGCAAGAGGTGAAACATGATGAAACTATCTAATCTAGGCAAGTTTAAATGAGACCGGAACAACAAAACAACAAGTCCGGAAACTCCTCATATGCATATATTAGGTTTGGTACTGTTCTGCCCTAAGCCATATTTTAGAGTTGTTAAACATGCTAGATGAGTGCATCATGTTAAACTAGGCATTTTTCTACCCCATTTACATATAAAGTTTATTAAATTTGGAGCTACGGTTATTAAGTTATGAAATAAAGCATTTTAGCATGGCATTATGGGAAATACACACAAACATCATTTTAAACATTCTAAACATGGATGAAAGTTGCATATTATTAGACTAGACAAAAATCTAAGCAACTTTCATATATAATTTATTTCGATCCGATGCACGGTTGTGAAGTTATTAAATGCATGATCAACAAGGGCTTTTCTATAAAACAACAATCCTGTGAAAAATAGCTAAATTCGCAGCAACGGGAAAGAATCTACGGGCCGAAACTTCCTGGCCCAATAGGAACAGGGGAGGAGCTGGGCGTGTCCTCACCCATGGGCTTGGCCCGCTGGTGAAGAGGAAAGCCGGCAAGGGCGGCGCGGATCTGGCCCGACTAGGCCTGGCTTGGCGCTGGCCGGCCCAGCTCGCGAGGCGGGGAGGATACGAGCGCGGCGACCTCTGTTCGACGGAGAAGCAGAGAAGTAGCGGCGCTGGAGCGGTTCGACGTGAAGCAGGGAAGGCCGGCGAGGGACTTGGCGCGGGGCGACGGCTAAGAACGACGGAGTTGGCCGGGACTCGACGGATCTGGGCGGCGATCGGGCTTGGGGAGGGCGATTCGAGCCGGAACCAGTCACGTCCGAGGGTTGGGCGCACTGCAGCTCGGGAAGGAGGCGGCAGATGACATCCATGGCCACGGTGGCTCCCTGGGTCGCTGGCCGGCGACATGCGGCGGAGGGTCGAGCGGGAGCTCTGGTTGCTGGTCTCCTGCGGAGGAACTCGGGAAGGCAGGTGCGCTGCGGGCATCCATGGCATCCTGCGAGGCACACACAGAGAGAGAGAGAGAGAGAGAGAGTTGAGAGAGCAGGAGAAAGAAAGAAGAGAAGGAAGGACCGAGGGGGAGGGCGCGGGGTCGGCCTGGAGCTTGGCGAAGGCAGCGTGGATCCCTCGAGTGGGAGAGCCTATGGGTGCCGAGGAGCTCCATTCCTCTGGATCGAACATGGAGGAGGTGGTTGTTGCTGGCTGGCTGGTTGCGCAAGACGAGGAGATAGGTGGTTGGATGGGTCGGGAGGGGATCCCGATGTGGAGAGGACAAGGGGGTGGCGGCGCAACGAGAGGAGGATTTCTAGGGTTTTCCAGATTAGGTATGGGATGGACTATATATATAGTGGAAGGAGGATGATTTGGATCATCTGATTTAGATTAGATGGTCGAGAATAAATAGCTAGGGAGTCCAAATAAGAAAACGGAGACGTTTTGTAGATGTTTGGGGATGATCCAGACACAGCGGTAACGACTGTCTGAGTCGGGTCCGGGACAACTTTCGGACGTGCGCGCGAGGAGGGCCGCGGGCTGACGAGAGAGGTTAGGTTGGGCCTGGCGGTAGGTAGTGGGCTGTGTAGACGGTCTCGAGCTAAGAGAAGAGAAGAGAGGGAGGCCCGGCGACTGTTTCCGGAGACCGAAAACGTCCAACGATAGACCGGCTACTATTGCCGCTATATTTATCCGTTGGGGCATCAAACGGACTCCGAATGCGATGAAACTTGGTAGGCGGCCTACCTACACTATAATAAAACCGCACGCCAACTTTCATACCATTCCGAGAACATTTTACGGCCACTTATAAAATAATATTTCGGACATGCCGCGGGCGCGTGCAAGTGTTGTTGGGCTCAGAACGGACAACGGATGGCACTGGGGGAACCCAGACGGATGCAAGTTTTGAAAACATGATGATGCAATGCACATGATGACATGGTAAGATGCAACACGCAAGCGAATGACAAGGCAACAACAACGAATAACTGGAAGACACCTGGCACATCGGTCTCGGGGTGTTACAACACTCCACCACTATGAGACGATCTCGTCCCGAGATCTAGAATGGCACCGGAGGGACAACGGAAGAGAAAGAGGAGAGGTAAAAATAAGTTGCTTCTTTGACAAACGAGTGAGACCAAAGAACCTTGAAAAGGTTAAGCCATTGAAAGAAGAATGCAACGAAGAAGAACAAAGTTGAAAGCACTCCGGTAAGGAAGAGGAACAAGGAAGACCAAATTCGGGCAGCACTCCGAATGAAAAGAAGGAGGATTGAATAAGAACTTGATAAGATGAGAAGATACTTGATGAAATCACAACACACTGCCTCTGGAACTATTGAAAGAATGGAACAAGGGGTAAGAAAGATCTCAGACAGCACTCCGGTTGAGAAGGGAGTCAAAATTTGATAAGATGAGAGAGCTCGAATGAAAACACGACACTCCGGTTGAGAAGGGATGCAAGACTTGATAAGGCGAAAAGAACTTGAGCAAAATGGCACCACACTCCGGTTAAACAGGATAGAGAAGGAAAAAAGACTGATATAATTTGGACAACACTTTGAGTATAAATGGAAGAAATTGAACATGATCTTGACAAACCGAGATGAGGAGTGAAAAGAGCAACAACACAATGCCTCCGGAACAAAAGTAAGAATGGAATGAACAAAGGAAAAAACGAGAGCACGCTTACAACAAATGCTAGAACGGAATTGTTGGAAAACCAACAACGAAAAGAATAATCTTGATATGGTCTTATGGAATACATCTCAGATTATGAGGTGACAACCTGCCACTCACGGGAAGAAGAATTGAATTGATATGGACAAGGAGACGAGAAAGTTATTTCACCGGGAGGATAGATGAAGCACTAGGATCATATATTATCACCATTAATAGCAACAATCCTTAGGGAAAGCTTTAGGTGAAATATAACCCCAGATGACTCCAATGACGAGATTGATGGATTTAAAAATATCTTATTCTTAACAACATGTGTATCATGGAACATGAACTCAAATTATCAATAATGACATAATACCACCTCCAATGATATGGTAGAAAGAAAAGCACTCCAGATTGCAAGATGAAGAATGCTTGAGCTCCTTAGAAAAAAATGTCAATGAACACTTCAAGAATGAATTAAATCATAGATGAACCATCATGTAGAACCTCCGTGAAGAACTCCGGTAACAAAAGGATGATCAAAACGGAAAGAAGGAGAAGTTGAAAACACAAGGTGAAACCTTGTAATGATTTAGATGAATCTCCGTGGTGATATAATTGCGAGAGCTTGGGACTCCGGGAAAGAAAAATGAATCAAGTGAAACCGAGAATTTGGTGAGCCTCCGGAATAAAGAATTAATCACTTGGATGAAGCAAGAATAAGAATTACGTTATCCGTATCCTTCACCAATTAAATTGATGACAATCAACGGATTTGGCACACTACTTATTCCCGTTGCAAAGGATTGAAGAGAGATATAGCATAAACTTGAGAAAGGTCTTCAATGAACCACCGGTAGGATTGAAACAACGAATGAATTGATATGATAAACAAGGAAGAGAAATCTTGAATGAACCACCGTAAGAATTGAACAACAAATGAAGTAAAGGGATGAATCACCGGTAAGAATTGTGAAATGAACGAAGATACTTGAGACAATCTAGATACATGAGAACGAAAAGATCACGAGCTGATAAGAGAATGTTTGAACGATACACCGGTAAGATTTGGAGAACGAGAGTGAAAACTGAGAATGAATAACCCTAAATTGATGAACTCCGGATAACAAACTGAGAAGATTCTTGAATTGCTCCAGATAGGTGAAAAGAATTCCCACAATCGAAAATAATTATGAGAGGATGGAAACAAGCTAGAATCACGAATCTTGAAGAGAATGGAGCAAGGTTAAAGAGAAACTCTTCTTCGGTCTTCAAAATCCGAGAATGACGACGAGAAACACCAACAAATTGTTGAGATACTTCGGGATGAAAATTAGAAAGGTTGAACCAACGATGAAAAGAAAAGAAAGATCTTGGAGAAAAAGCATAAGACTGATGATAATTCATTCTTACGTCAAACTTTAGAAGATTTGAGAATAACTCCGGGAGAATAAGAAGAGTCAGGTAAGATCCTGGGAAAAGACCTGTGGGTTTGGGCCCACTCAAAGAAACACCATTGAAATGATTTAAAAGAGAGGTTTCACTGGTTGAATTAAATGACTTGAATGAGATAACATCCTCAAAATAGGATTAATGGATCTTGAATGACAAGACGATCCTTCTGAGATATTTTCAGCACTCCGGAACAATTGAATAGCGAGAAATGATTGAATATAAGGTGCACCGGCATGAAAAAACATTTGAAACAAGGAAACGAATGTGATCAAACACTGAAAACTTGAATTGAATCCACCGGAGAAGAAAAGAATGAAGAATGACGAACTTGAGGCTCCGTTAGTATCTTCCTGAGAATCACCGGATAAGAACAATGAAGGAAAAAGGATGGAGAGGCTTCCCATCAATAAAATGGATAGTGATTAAGAAATCTGAATCCTTGAAGAAAAAGGGTGGGTGGGCGGGAAAACAAAGACTTGGGGCGGATGAAGCAAACACCACTAAGAAGAACTGGTAATAGATCTTGCTGATGTTGAAATGATCGGATCCACTTGAAGAGAAACATGCCAGTTGAAAAAGAAATTGAGATGATAGACTTGAAGATCGAGAAGGGTTAGTATTCCCATAGGAATATGAGAACACCATTTAGGGAAGGTATGTAATCAACATTTGACATTGAAGCAACTCGAATACCACAACTGAAAACAAAACAAAGGGTTGGCTTGCAGAATAAGCCGGAACACACATATGATAGAGATTTCGTCCGAAGTTTTCGTGGTGGGGCCTACACAGGCTCGATCGTACAGCACCATCATGTACAAGGCAGTGCACATGACATACGAAGCGTCCCCGAGTCGGCATAGCCAAGGACTCTTTAAGACACAAGGAGACCACTGTAAAACTGACCGTGGATAGGCGGACCACTAGACGTCGAACCCCAATTTCATATCATACATCTGTCGGAAAGATATCCTAAGAGCTACTTGAATTCCCACTTATAGACTCCCGAAATTCTCCGGTTATGCAATCGGGTGTTGGGGATACAGGGGAAGCATAATATCTCACCCAAAACTAGCAAATCCTACATCCAGCTGTATCCATCCTTCAACACATAACCAAGAAACCTTCGGAAATCATCTACCTCAACCTTCGAAAAGCATCTGTTATACGAGTTATGGCAATACTCCCGAACTCCCGCCCTAGTACTGGGTGGCGTCGAGGTTATCTCACCAACAACTGCATAAAAGAGATTTTCGATGTCGGCGAAACTAAACTCAGGTATTCCAGAACTGCAACGATAAAATTGTGACGACAACACCTCGGAGCTCAACTCCCCGGGACACTGCCACAACCCCTAAATGACAGGAGGCACCAAGAACAATGTTCTCATCACAAAACCATCGGAATGATTCCAAGATACCTGCGTGATCCTAAAAAATTTTTAGTGAAATTTGAGAAGAGAAGAGTCAAAACTCTACGTCAGGATGCCTTACCAGAGCGATGAAGGGACTGGGGAGTAAAAAGCATTCCTAAACTCTCCGATATATAATTCCTAAATGACTCAAAACATTTTTTCTAGACTCAACAACAGCTGCTAAAAACGATCAAGCAAAGGGGGCTCCTAAGGTCGGGGAAGGCTCTGATACCAACTTGTAACGCCCTCGATGCGGCTATAGCTCCCACGTGTCGAGGCACGACTTAGAGGCATAACCGCATTGAAAGCAATGTCGCAAGTTAGGCAATCTTCACAACATCCCATGTAATATAGATAATAAAAGGGGAGATACATAGTTGGCTTACATTCGCCACGTCAATCAAAGTACATAAATAGCATTACAACATCCAAACACTCATGGCCCGACTACGGCGCCAAAATGAAAGATAAACCCAACATGCGACACGGTCCTGATCGCCCCAACTGGGAACCACTACTGATCATCAGGGAAAGACACATAGTAACGGCGTGAGTCCTCGTCGAACTCCCACTTGAGCTCAAGCGCGTCATCTGGAGCGGAATCATCAGGCCCTGCATCTGGTTTGGAAGTAATCTGTGAGCCACAGGGACTCTGCAATCTCGCACCCTCGCAATCAAGACTATTTAAGCTTATAGGTAAGGCAAGGTAAATATGTGGAGCTGCAGCAAGCGACTAGCATATATGGTGGCTAACCTGTTCGCAAAAGAGAGCGAGAAGAGAGGGCAAAGCGTGAACGAGTAACTAGAGGATAACCTGCGGCAAGCATTACTCCAACACCGTGTTCGCTTCTCGGACTCCGCTGAGAAGAGACCATCACGGTAATTCACACAGTTGGTTCATTTTAATTAAGTTAAGGTTCAAGTTATCTACAACCGGACATTAACAAATTCCCATATGCCCATAACCGCAGGCACGGCTTTCGAAAGTTCAAATCCCTGCAGGGGAGTCCCAACTTAGCCCATGACAAGCCCTCACGGTCAACGAACGAATAGACCTTCTCCCGAGACATTCCGATCAGACTCGGTATCTCGGTTCTTTAAGACACTTCGACAAGTTAAAACAAATCCAGCAACACCGCCCGAATGTGCCGACAAATCCCGATAGGAGCTGCACATATCTCGTTCTCAGGGCACACTCAGATGAGCCAGACGTCGGGTAGGCCAGCCCAGAGTTGCCCCTGGTAGCCCCGGACATCGCTCGGTTGGACCAACACTCAGAGGAGCACTGGCCCGGGGGGTTTAAATAAGATGACCCTCGGGCTCCGGAAACCCAAGGGAAAAAGAGGCTAGGTGGCAAATGGTAAAACCAAGGTTGGGCATTGCTGGAAAAGCTTTAATGAAGGCGAACTATCAAGGGGCTCCCATTATCACCCAACCGCGTAAGGAACGCAAAATCCGGGAACATAACACCGATATGACAGAAACTAGGGCGGCAAGAGTGGAATAAAACACTAGGCGAGAGGCCGAGCCTTCCACCCTTTACCAAGTATATAGATGCATTAAGATAACAAGATAATATAATGATATCCCAACAAGTAAAATAGTGTTCCAACAAGGAACGGTCTCCAATCTTCACCTGCAACTAGCAACGCTATAAGAGGGGCTGAGCAAAGCGGTAACATAGCCAAACAACGGTTTGCTAGGACATGGTGGGTCAGAGACATGGCAATTTGGGGGGCATGATAAGCAAGTGGTAGGCATCGTAACATAGGCATAGCAAAAGAGCGAGCATCTAGCAAAGCAAAGATAGTAGTGAGTTCGAGGGTATGATCATCTTGCCTGCAAAGTTGTCAGAGTTGACTGGATCCTCGAAAGCAAACTCAACGGGCTCCTCGTTAGCGAACTCGTCTCCCGGCTCTACCCAAACAAGACAAACAAGCAACAAGGACACAATCAACCATGTGCAAGGCTCAAACAATATGATGCAAAGATGGTATGCTATGCGGGATGCAATATGTGATGCATATGCAAGAGGTGAAACATGATGAAACTATCTAATCTAGGCAAGTTTAAATGAGACCGGAACAACAAAACAACAAGTCCGGAAACTCCTCATATGCATATATTAGGTTTGGTACTGTTCTGCCCTAAGCCATATTTTAGAGTTGTTAAACATGCTAGATGAGTGCATCATGTTAAACTAGGCATTTTTCTACCCCATTTACATATAAAGTTTATTAAATTTGGAGCTACGGTTATTAAGTTATGAAATAAAGCATTTTAGCATGGCATTATGGGAAATACACACAAACACCATTTTAAACATTCTAAACATGGATGAAAGTTGCATATTATTAGACTAGACAAAAATCTAAGCAACTTTCATATATAATTTATTTCAATCCGATGCACGGTTGTGAAGTTATTAAATGCATGATCAACAAGGGCTTTTTTGTAAAACAGCAATTCTATGAAAAATAGCTAAATTCGCAGCAACGGGAAAAAAACTACGGGCTGAAACTTCCTGGCCCAACAGGAACAGGGGAGGAGTTGGGCGCGTCCTCACCCATGGGCTTGGCCCGCTGGTGAAGAGGAAGGCCGGCAAGGGCGGCGCGGATCTGGCCCAACTGGGCCTGGCTTGGCGCTGGCCGGCCCAGCTCGCGAGGCGGGGAGGATACGAGCGTGGCGACCTCTGTTCAACGGAGAAGCAAAGAAGCAGCGGCGCTGGAGCAGTTCGACACGAAGCAGGGAAGGCTGGCGAGGGACTTGGCGCAGGGCGACGGCTAAGAACGACGGAGTTGGCCGGGACTCGACGGATCTGGGCGGCGATCGGGCTTGGGGAGGGCGATTCAAGCCGGAACCGGTCACGTCCGAGGCTTGGGCGCACTGCAGCTCGGGAAGGAGGCGGCAGATGACATCCATGGCCACGGTGGCTCCCTGGGTCACTGGCCGGCGACATGCGGCGGAGGGTCGAGCGGGAGCTCTAGTTGCTGGTCTCCTGCGGAGGAACTCGGGAAGGCAGGTGCGCTGCGGGCATCCATGGCATCCTGCGAGGCACAGAGAGAGAGAAAGAGAGAGAGAGAGAGAGTTGAGAGAGTAGGAGAAAGAAAGAAGAGAAGGAAGGACCGAGGGGGAGGACGCGGGGTCGGCCTGGAGCTTGGCGAAGGCAGCGTGGATCCCTCGAGCGGGAGAGCCTATGGGCGTGGAGGAGCTCCACTCCTCTGGATCGAACAGGGAGGAGGTGGTTGTTGCTGGCTGGTTGGTTGCGCAAGACGAGGAGGTAGGTGGTTGGATGGATCGGGAGGGGATCTCGATTTGGAGAGGACAAGGGGGGTGGCGGCGCAACGAGAGGAGGATTTCTAGGGTTTTCCAGATTAGGTATGGGATGGACTATATATATATAGTGGAAGGAGGATGATTTGGATCATCTGATTTAGATTAGACGGTCGAGAATAAATAGCTAGGGAGTCCAAATAAGAAAACGGAGACGTTTTGTAGATGTTTGGGGATGATCCGGACATAGCGGTAACGACTGTCCGAGTCGGGTCCGGGACAGCTTTCGGACGCGCGCGCAAGGAGGGTTGCGGGCTGACGAGAGAGGTTAGGTTGGGTCTGGCGGTAAGTAGTGGGTTGTGTAGACGATCTTGAGCTAAGATAAGAGAAGAGAGGGAGGATCGGCGACTGTTTCCGGAGACCGAAAACGTCCGATGATAGACCCGCTACTATTGCCGCTATATTTATCCGTTGGGGCATCAAACGGACTCCGAATGCGATGAAACTTGGTAGGCGGCCTACCTACACTATAATAAAACCGCACGCCAACTTTCATCCCATTCCGAGAACATTTTCCGGCCACTTATAAAATAATATTTTGGACATGCCGCGGGCGCGTGCAAGTGTGGTTGGGCTCAGAACGGACAACGGATGGCACTGGGGGAACCCAGGCGGATGCAAGTTTTGAAAACATGATGATGCAATGCACACGATGACATGGTAAGATGCAACACGCAAGCGAATGACAAGGCAACAACAACGAATAACTGGAAGACACCTGGCACATCGGTCTCCGGGTGTTACACATGATGAAGCCAAAGGCTCTCGTGACTGTATGAAGTACTACACTGAGAAATGCGTTCAGGCTCACAATGAGGCCGAAAAGACAAAGGCACTTGGGCGTCCAGGCATCGACCCCAAGCTTGCTACCAAGAAGAAGAAGAAGCGTGTTGAAGCCGACCTGAAGCCCCAAGGCAGGAAAGACCAAGCATAATCTTCTCTGCCAGTTGATAACCCACAAGTATAAGGGATCGCAACAGTTTTCGAGGGTAGAGTATTCAACCCAAATTTATTGATTCGACACAAGGGGAGCCAAAGAATATTCTCTAGTATTAGCAGCTGAGTTGTCAATTCAACCACACTTGGAAACTTAATATCTGCAGCAATGTATTTAGTAGCAAAGTAATATGATAGTAGTGGTAATGGTAGTAGAAGTAATATTTTTGGGTTTTGTAGTGATTGTAACAGTAGCAGCGGAAAAGTAAATAAGCGAAGAAAAATGTATGGAAATGCTCATAGGCATTGGATCGGTGATGCAGAATTATGCCGGATGCGATCGATCATGTAACACTCATAACATAGGGTGACACAGAACTGGCTCCACTTCATCAATGTAATGTAGGCATGTATTCCGAATATAGTCATACGTGCTTATGGAAAAGAACTTGCATGACATCTTTTGTCCTACCCTCCCGTGGCAGCGGGGTACTATTGGAAACTAAGGGATATTAAGGCCTTCTTTTAATAGAGTACCAGACCAAAGCATTAACACATAGTGAATACATGAACTCCTCAAACTACGGTCATCACCGGGAGTGCTCCCGATTATTGTCACTTCGGGGTTGCCGGATCATAACACATAGTAGGTGACTATAGACTTGCAAGATAGGATCAAGAACTCACATATATTCATGAAAACATAATAGGTTCAGATCTGAAATCATCACACTCGGGCCCTAGTGACAAGCATTAAGCATAGCAAAGTCATAGCAACATCAATCTCAGAACATAATGGATACTAGGGATCAAACCCTATCAAAACTAACTCAATTACATGATAAATATCATCCAACCCATCACCGTCCAGCAAGCCTATGATGGAATTACTCACGCACGATGGTGAGCATCATGAAATTGGTGATGGAGGAAGGTTGATGATGATGATGGCGACAAACTCCCCTCTGCGGAGCCCCGAACGGACTCCAGATCAGCCCTCCCGAGAGAGTTTAGGGCTTGGCGGCGGCACCGTATCGTAAAACACAATGAATCCTTCTCCTTGATTTTTTTCTCCCCGAACACGAATATATGGAGTTGGAGTTGAGGTCAGTGGAGCGTCACGGGGCCCAGGAGGCAGGGGCGCGCCCCCACCCTCGTGGACAGGGTGTGGGCCCCCTGGCGTGGATTCTTCTTCCAATATTTTTTTTATATTCCAAAAATAATCTCCGTTGATTTTTAGGTCATTCTGAGAACTTTTATTTCTGCACAAAAATAACACCATGTCAATTCTGCTGAAAACATCGTCAGTCCGGGTTAGTTCCATTCAAATCATGCAAGTTAGAGTCCAAAATAAGGGCAAAAGTGTTTGGAAAAGTAGATACGACGGAGACGTATCAACTCCCCCAAGCTTAAACCTTTGCTTGTCCTCAAGCAATTCAGTTGATAAACTAAAAGTGATAGAGAAAAACTTTTACAAACTCTATTTGCTCTTGTGGTTGGAAATATGTAAAGCCAACATTCAAGTTTTCAGCAAAGATTATGAACTAACCACCGCAATAACATTTAGGTCTCATGTTTACTCATATCAATGGCATTGTCAACTAGCGAGCAATAATAATAAATCTCGGATGACAACACTTTCTCAAAACAATCATAATATGATATAACAAGATGGTATCTCGCTAGCCCTTTCTGAGACCGCAAAACATAAATGCAGAGCACCTTTAAAGATCAAGGACTGACTAGACATTGTAATTCATGGTAAAAGAGATCAAGTCAAGTCATACTCAATGTAAACTAATAGTAATGGATGCAAATGATAGCGGTGCTCTCCAACTGGTGCTTTTTAATTAGAGGATGATGACTCAACATAAAAGTAAATAGATAGGCCCTTCTCAAAGGGAAGCAGGGATTTGTAGAGGTGCCAGAGCTCGGTTTTGAAATAGATATGAATAATATTTTGAGCGGTATACTTTCATTGTCAACATAACAACTGAGAGATCTCGATATCTTCCATGCTACACACATTATAGGCGGTTCCCAAACAGAATGGTAAAGTTTATACTCCCCCTCCACCAACAAGCATCAATCATGGCTTGCTCGAAACAACGAGTGCCTCCAACTAACAAGAGTCCCGGGGGAGCTTTGTTTGCAGTTATTTTGATTTGATTTGCATAAAGCATGTGTGACAGCGTGGTTTTGCCCTCTTTCATTTGTTTGAGTTTTCATTTGAATTTTTTTTGAAACTTGGAGTTTTTGAATATTTTCATTTGAACTTAAACACTTGGGCATCCTTGGCTTTCACCCAAGTGTTCATTTCTCTCCCAGACCATCATTTCACTTCTGATCCACCTCAAAATAACCTTTGGAATATTTTTCTTAAATGAAAAATATTTAATTTCTCTCTAAAACCCTAAGCCAAACATGTTTACTCCAAAGGAACCCTAATTTTTATGGCTCAGAAAATTCTGAGATAATTCACAAATATTCTAGAGACCCTAGGTCACCTCTGTGAGCAAAAGTATTTCATCACTTTTTGGGATATTTTTGCTACAGAAAATATTTTCTGTTCTGGACAGAAATGGTGGTTTCTACACCAACTACCATTTTACTTGCTCCATTTGACCTGATCTTTCTTGTGCTTATTTACCTTAGAAACTCTAAGCTAGTCTCCAAAGCACAACATCAAACTCCCAGCCATTTGACCACAGTAACACCTCAAAGTTACTGTCCAGAAACTTACCAGACCTGTAAAACTTTGTCTACTGCACCTGGATCCAAACCCAACCGTGGTAAACTTAAAAACCACCACGAACAACATGCCAGACATGGTTTTTGGATGAAGGCCGGCCTGTGGAGGGAGTTCACGCGGTGACCACGCGTGTCCACAATGCCAGGCATGCGTGTCGACGCGCTCTGGGAGCCGCCGAGCGCTTTGTTCGCGTGTGCTCGCTTCCCCCGCCTGCCAAACCTAGCCAAAGCTCTCCACCATCATCGTCTCGACACCATTAACTCCACCCTGGCACTCGCCAACGCCGGAGCTCGCCGCAGCGAGCATGGGCAAGGTCCGGCCAGCCCAACAGTGCGTGCGCACTGTGCTCGTCGTCACCCCCTCGACCCTGTGCTCGTCTCCGCTCGCCCACAGTGGCCGCGTGACCTCCGTCGCCTTCTCCCCCTCTCACTGACGCCATTCGTCGTCGGGCGCCATGGACAGGTGTCCACCGGCGGAGCCCGAAGCACCCTCGCCGCTCGCCTATATATAGGGCCCCTCCCCACCCTCTCCGAGCATCCTCCAACACTCACACACACTCCACGGTAGAGTAGGAAGCCGTAGCCTAGCCGGGCAGGCCTCGGGCCGCCGTCCCCAGATCGGGAACTGGAGTTTGCCATAGATCTTTTGCCCGGAGCTGCACCAATATACAAGAAGTATTACCGGATGCCCTCATCAGAATTAGTGGAACTAAAGAAACAGCTTGACGAATTACTCCAGAAGGGTTATATTCGTCCCAACTCTTCACCATGGGGGTCACCTGCAATTTTCATGGGCAAAAAGGATGGCAGTCTCCGTATGTGCATAGATTACCATCAGCTGAATGAGGTCACCATAAAAAATACCCACTGCCAAGGATTGATGATCTGTTTGATCAGCTCAGTGGGGCTGAAGTATTCTAAAAAATCGATTTACGGACCGGATATCATCAGCTCAAGATTAAAAAGGAAGATATTCCTAAGACTGCATTCACTACACGATACGGTCTTTACGAATATACTGTGATGTCCTTTGGTCTCACCAATGCCCCTGCCTTCTTCATGCATATGATGAACAAAGTGTTCATGGACTTCCTCGACAAATTCGTGGTAGTCTTTATCGACGATATCCTCATTTACTCCAAGAGTGAAGAAGAGCATAAGGATCACCTCCGAGCAGTGCTACAACGGCTCCGCAACCATCAGTTATACGCCAAATTCAGTAAGTGCAAATTTTGGCTCAAGCAAGTCGGGTTTCTCGGACATGTACTATCCGCCGAAGGTATAGCCGTGGACCCAAGCAAAGTAAAGTATGTGCTCGATTGGGTACCACCCACGACTGTAACACAGATCCGGAGTTTTCTCGGATTACCTGGATACTATCATTGTTTCATTGAAGGGTTTTCCAAAATTGCTAAACCGATGATGGAACTGCTCAAAAAGGATACAAAGTTTGAGTGGACAGAGGACTGTGAGAAGAGTTTTAATGAGATAAAGACGCGTCTGACGACCGCACCGGTATTGACTCTTCCATACATTTATCGCAGCTTTGATGTATACTGTGATGCCTCCAGACAAGGTATTGGTTGCGTATTGATGCAAGACAGCAAGGTAGTAGCGTATGCCTCACGACAACTACGACCACATGAGGGAAATTATCCTACTCATGATTTGGAATTGGCTGCAGTGGTTCATGCATTAAAAATTTGGAGACACTATCTCATTGGAAAAAGGTGCCAAATTTTTACTGACCACAAAAGTCTCAAATACATCTTCACTCAGCCAGATTTAAATCTCTGTCAGCGAAGATGGTTAGAATTGGTCAAGGATTATGATCTTGGAATAAATTACCATCCAGACAAGGCCAGCATCGTTGCCGATGCGCTCAGTCGAAAGCCCGTTAGCTTAAATGTCATGTTAAAATCCTTGCCTACCGAACTTCAGGAGGAGATCGCTCGGCTCAACTTGGTCATCATGGATGTTGGCCTCACTAATATTTTGGAAGTTACCCCCACACTCAAGATGGATATCCGCAAGGCCCAGCCAGAAGACGCCGAGCTACAAAAACATGCAATGCAATCCCCAGATTTCTTCAAGGACAACTTCGGTACCCTCCGATTCCGTGGACGAATTTGTGTACCAGATCAACCAGACTTGAAGAAGAAAATCTTGTCAGAAGCACACGAATCCTCGTATTCCATTCAACCGGGAGGTACGAAAATGTATGAAGACCTTAAACGGATATTCTGGTGGGATGGGATGAAGAAAGACATTGCATATTTTATAGCCTGTTGCGACATAGGCAACAAGGTGAAAGTAGATCACCAGAAGCCAGCTAGACTTCTCCAATCATTGCCAGTTTCACAATGGAAATGGGATGATGTTTGCATGGATTTCATCACCGGATTGCCTAGGACTCAGCGAGGCAAAGACACCATCTGGGTTATAGTGGACACCCTCACCAAGGTTGCTCACTTCATCCCGATCAGCACCAGATACAGAGCAGACGAACTTGCACAACTGTATGTATCCCGAATCATCAGTCTGCATGGAGTACCCCCGAACCATCACTTCCGACCGAGGATCTTTGTTTACCTCCGCTTTCTGGTCCCGTCTTCATCAAGCCTTAGGGACAGCACTGAAATATAGTACTGCTTATCACCCTCAGACGGACGGTCAGACAGAGAAAGTAAATAAAATACTCGAAGATATGTTGCGAGCCTTTGTACTAGCTAATGGGGCAAAATGGGAAAATTGTTTGCCATACGCCGAGTTCTCATATAACAACAGCTTCCAGACCAGTCTAAAGATGTCGCCATATGAAGCTCTATATGGTCGTAAGTGCCGCACTCCTCTAAATTGGTCTCAAGCTGGAGATAGCCATATCTTCGGAACTGATCTCATGATGGAAGCTGGGAGACAAGTCCGGGAAATCAGAGACCGACTGCAATTGGCCAAATCCCGTCAGAAGAGTTATTATGACGCAAAGCACCCGCAGGTCAGTTTTGAGCCCAGAGAACACGTGTACCTCCGAGTCACTCCTATGAAAGGATTTAAGCGATTTCAGACTCGTGGAAAGTTGGCACCCAGATTCATTGGTCCATTCCCAATTATGTCTCGAGTGGGTATGGTTGCATACCAACTGGAACTACCCCCAGAGTTGTCGGATATACATAATGTGTTCCATGTTTTGCAATTGAGATGATGCATATCCCTGCCTGAGAAAAGGACTGCAATGACTGAGATAGAATTGGCAGAGGATTTAACTTATGAAGAAAGACCGTTCAAAATTTTGGACCAAATGGAGAGTCACTCACAGCAAAGCCAGAAAATTTTACAAGATTCAGTGGGAGCATCAAACAAAGTCAGAAGCAACTTGGGAGCAGGAAGAATTCCTTAAGGGTCAGTATCCAAAGTGGTTTTCCCAAGCAACCGGATCTCGAGGACGAGATTAATTCTAAGTGGGGGAGGTTTGTGACAGCCTAGTTTTTGCCCTCTTTCATTTGTTTGAGTTTTCATTTGAATTTTTTTTGAAACTTGGAGTTTTTGAATCTTTTCATTTGGACTTAAACACTTGGGCATCCTTGGCTTTCACCCAAGTGTTCATTTCTCTCCCAAACCATCATTTCACTTCTGATCCACCTCAAAATAACCTTTGGAATATTTTTCTTAAATGAAAAATATTCAATTTCTCTCTAAAACCCTAAGCCAAACCTGTTTGATCCAAAGCAACCCTAATTTTTATGGCTCAGAAAATTCTGAGATAATTCACAAATATTCTAGAGACCCTAGGGCACCTCCCTGAGCAAAAATATTTCATCACTTTTTGGGATATTTTTGCTACAGAAAATCTTTTCTGTTCTGGACAGAAATGGTGGTTTCTACAGCAACTACCATTTTACTTGCTCCATTTGACCTGATCCTTCTTGTGCTTATTTACCTTAGTAACTCTAAGCTAGCCTCCAAAGCATAGCTTCAAACTCCCAGCCATTTGACCACAATAACACCTCAAAGTTACTGTCCAGAAACTTACCACCTGTAAAACTTTCTCTACTGCACCTAGATCCAAACCCAACCATGGTAAACTTCAAAACCACCACGAACAACATGCCAGACATGGTTTTTGGACGAAGGCCGGCCTGTGGAGGGAGTTCACGCGGTGACCACGCATGTCCACGATGCCAGGCATGCGTGTCGACGTGCTCTGGGAGCCGCCGAGCGCTCTGTTCGCGCGTGCTCGCTTCCCTTGCCTGCCAAACCTAGCCAAAGCTCGCCACCATCATCATCTCGACAGCATTAACTCCACCCTGGCACTCGCCAATGCCGGAGCTCGCCGCAGCGAGCACGGGCAAGGTCCGGCCAACCCAACAGTGCGTGCGCACTGTGCTCGTCATGACCCCCCTCAACCCTGTGCTCGTCTCTGGTCGCCCATAGTGGTCACGTGACCTCCGTCGCCTTCTCCCCCTCTCACTAAAGTCGTTCGTCACCGGGCGCCGTGGACAGGTGTCCATCGGCGGAGCCCGAAGCACCCTCGCCGCTCGCCTATATATAGAGCCCCTCCCCACCCTCTCCGAGCATCCTCCAGCACTCTCACACACACTCCACGGTAGAGTAGGAAGCCGTAGCCCGGTCGGGCAGGCCTCGGGCTGCCGTCCCCGAGCTCGAGCTCGCCGGTGATCCCCTTTGATCGCTGCGACAGCTCCAGCCCCTCCCAGGCCTGGGCGACCTATCCAGGGCCTCCGCCTCTCTCCAGTGAGGCCGTCTCGCCCGCTTGGAGCCCCTGGAACAGCCTCTGCTCGCCGTCTTCCCCAACTTCGACGACCTCCCCGTTCTGCCTCCGCCCGCAAGCAAGATTCCGACGCCGTCCGACCACCCTAGCTACACTACAGGTATGGGCAGGTGCGCCTCGACCTCCTCTTGCCATCCCTCCCTCTCATTTTGGCCAAAGAGCCCTCGTCGCCGGCGAGAGCTTCGGTGAAGCCGCGGCCGTCTCTGTTTCTCTCTCCCTCTTCCCCCACCTGACTAGCAGGGCCCGCTAGTCAGTCTCTCTGTACACGCATGAAGCGATACGAGTGGTGGAGCCCCTGGGATTTTACGCCTTCGACGTCACCCCCAGTCTTTTCTTTTTATTCAAATTCATTTGAATTTACAGAACACTTCAAACAAGTATAACTTTTTAACCATAAGTCCAAATGAATTGATTCTTTTTGCATTGTGTTCTTTGAAGGAAAATCTAACTGCTCACCAAAGATGAGATTTTTCTGAGCTGTTTAGATTTTCTGGTGAATTTCAGAAGTGTTCTTGATATTTTCCTTGTGTGTTTAAAATTATTTTCAGAAAGTGAGGCTTGTCTTGAGGATCACCAGGAGGCTTGTGAACCTCACCTGTACTAAGGCAAGCCACAACAACATTTTTATGATGCCATTTCAATATTTGTGATATTCTTACTTGGATGAAATAATTAATCCATGCATTTAAATAATTATTGAGTTATTTGTATTCTGTTAAATGTTGAATAGTTGTTATGCTTGATTTACAGAATAGTTGAATCTAGTTTAGTGGATAAAGCAAGTTAAGATTTATTTGAGGTGATATTAGAAATAATTGATAATAATTTTTTAGAAAATATTCTGTTAAATCATATTACTTGTTTTACAGAAAGTTTGAACTTAATTTCGTGATAAAGAAAATAAGAATTGTTGATAGTGAAATCTTTTGTTATGCATATGAAAAAGTTATCGGAATTGCTTTCTTGCATAAGAAATCAATTGCAAAATATTTTGATTAAGTTGTGAGTAATCTGTAGAGTAACGTGAGTTGTTGACGGTTATGCTTGGTGCATATATGACATCAGTTATTTTTATGATACACGTGTTATTTTGCATTTCATGGATTGCTATGACACCGGTCATTGTTAGTTTAAAGTTGAAACTGAAAATAACTCAACTTGAATACACCGTTGACTGGGTCATGGTGCCGCTGAATTGAGTCTTTCCAGTGCAACCACATTTGCCTTTATGGGGGGGCCTTGATTCGGTCCATTGACATGGCCTCTAGTCGGTGCCTCCATCTAGGGAAGGTTATGTCGTGTTTGCCCTGGCCCGACAAGCAGACTTAACCTTGTGTGCTCGTTGATAAGATTATGGTACCGATTTCCCCTAGTGGGAGTTTCCCCGAGTGGGAGTTTGACCACGACGGTGGTCAGGGTGTCTTTGGTAGACACGGGGCCACCCAGGACCAGCCCGTTGTGGATTTGGGTCGGAGTGGCCAGGAGAGTGTTGTGGCAATGGAGGGGTTTCATCGGAATGCCGTTGGTCCACCCGAATGGGAGTACGAGGCCATGGGTTCCGTGGTGTGGGTCCAGTATGCTACCTCTGCAGAGTGTATAATCTATCGATAGCCGCGTCCACGGTTAAGGACACCTTGTAGTAGGTCCCACCATGAGTCAAAGAATGATAAAAATTGCACATTAAGCTGTAAACTTTGCATTGTCAAGGATGGCAGAAAGGCCATCGCGGAATTTGGGACCGGATATTGGTCGTGGTTGTGATCGTCGTAAGGATCACGGGTCATTTTGTTAAAGACCACATTGGTGGTGTGTTTTACCACATTGGTGGTGTTTGTGATCAGAGGATGATCACAGTTGGTAAGTTGTCCTGAGGGATGTTCGAGCATGATCACAACATGTTGACATATAGTGCTGCATCATTAATAATTGGCTAAATATCATGATATTATTTGTCATTATGATTATGCTTGTTGTGAGCTTGCAAGTACATTGAATGTACTGACCTGGCGTGTCATGCCAGATTTCAGGAAAGTCTCGTTGGAAAGGAGCGTTGTTCGAGTCTAGATCGTGTCCACATCGGTGTTCCTGTGATATGGAGCTTCCGCTACGATGTTATTCCGCTACCACGTAGTTGTTCGCATCGAGGCCCCTTTATGTTCACTAAATAATGTACATATTGTTCAACCGCACCAAGTGTGCCGCTTGGCCTCGACCGCTGATGTAATTTGAACTCTGTTCCGCTAGTATCAATAAAGCGGTTGTTTTCTATACCAATTTGTTGTGTGTAACCAGAAGACATGGTCTTTGGGCTGGCAATGCAAGGTAAACCGGTCGCTCTGAGCCGGGGTGCCAAAGCATGCGACTGGGCATCCCGGTGACCAACCATTTTCTCGTGAGTGAGGAGTGGAGTCCACTCCTCTTGAGAATAACCCGCCTAGCATGGAAGATACAGACAACCCTGGTTGATACATGAGCTATTCGAGCATACAAAACAGAATGTTTATTTGAAGGTTTAGAGTTTGGCACATACAAATTTACTTGGAACGGCAAGTAGATGCCGTATATAGGTAGGTATGGTGGACTCATATGGAACAACTTTGGGGTTTATGGAGTTGGATGCACACGCAGTATTCTCGCTTAGTACAAGTGAAGGCTAGAAAAAGACTAGGAAGCGACTAGCTAGAGAGCGACAACAGTCATGAACATGCATTAAAATTAATCTACACCGAATGCAAGCATGAGTAGGATATAATGCACCATGAACATAATATCGTGGAGGCTATGTTGATTTTATTTCAACTACATGCGTGAACATGTGCCAAGTCAAGCCACTCGAATCGTTCAAAGGAGGATACCACCCTATCATACCACATCACAACCATTTTAATAGCATGTTGGCACGCAAGGTAAACCATTATAAACTCCTAGCTAATTAAGCATGGCATAAGCAACTATAATCTCTAATTGTCATTGCAAACATGTTTATTTCATAATAGGCTGAATCAGGAACGATGAACTAATCATATTTACCAAATCAAGAGAGGTCGAGTTCATACCAGCTTTTCTCATCTCAATAAGTTCATCATATAATCATCATTATTGCCTTTCACTTGCACGACCGAATAGTGTGGATAATAATAATAGTGTATGTGCATTGGACTAAGCTGGAATCTGCAAGCATTCAATTCAAGAGAGAAGACAAGGTAATATGGGCTCTTTGTTAGATCAACAATAATGCATAAGAGAGCCACTCAACATTTTAATCAAGATCTTCTCCTCTCAACCCCCAAAGGAAAAAAAGAAACAAAACTATTTACATGAGCAAGCTCCCAACAAGCAGAAGAAGAACGAGAAATCTTTTTGGGTTTTCTTTTAATTATTACTACTACAGCATGAAAAGTAAACTAGCTAAAAGCTACAACTAATTTTTTTGTTTTTCTTAAGGTTTATCAAACACACAAGAAGAAAGCATAAAAAGGGAAATAGACTAGCATGGATATTACAATGAAAAAGTATGAGCACCGAAAACTAGCATGAGTGTGTAAACATAAATGTAATTTTGGTGAGAAATACGTACTCCCCCAAGCTTAGGCTTTTAGCCTAAGTTGGTTTATTGCCACGGCTGGCCTGGCGGATATCCAAAGTTGTAACTAGGGTCGTACTGAGTAGGAGCCTCGGGTTGCCACTGGTTGGCAATCTCCTCCAGATCCCATTGGTAAACAGACTGTCGTGAAGGATCAAATTGTGGTTCCGGCTCTGGCTCTGTAGCTGATGTGGGGTTTCGGTAGGCATGAATGGCCTCCGGCGGAACAAGGTACATGCCTACAGATAAGTCAAACAAGGGAGGAGCAGGCAAAGTGATACTCTCAGGGTGTTTTTTTAATCAAAAATCAGCTTGTACTTAAGCATCCTTTTCTTATTCTTAACGATAAAATCATGTGCTACCATACGCTTATAGTCTAGAAAAACAGGAGGCAGCAACTTTTCTTCTTTCTAATAATGTCTAATAGGTATGTCAAAATGTGCAGCGAGGCATGAGGCAAAGATACCTCCCAAGATGGGGCCCTTAATACGGTTAAGATTTAACCGCTTTGCAACAATAGCGCCCATACTAAATGTGTCATCACGGAACAAGGCATGGCACAAAATAACAATATCAGGGCACTAAGGTTGCCATAGTTTCCACGACCAATCAAGAATCTACTAGCAAATATTACAAAGTAACATAGAACATGAAAATGTATGCTAGTAATTCTTGCATTGGAAACCTTCCTAGTTTCCCCTACAGCAATTGTATCAATAAATCCCTCCACATCGTTACGATGTGGTTCCTCTACGCTGCCCGAAAAGGGTAACTTGTAGACCTCACAAAATTCATAGGGGGACATCTCCTTATACTCATCATATAAATATAAATCCACCGAAGGTGGTGACGTCCTAGCATGGAAATGAAAATTTTGCACAAAAATATTAGTGAGTAAGAGATACTGTTCGCGTTGGTCGCGGAGGAAGTCGGTGAGGCCTGCATTCTCAGCCAACTCATAAAAATTATCGTAAATCCTAGTTGCTCTCCAGAAATCATCACAAGGCCATTCACACGGCCGAACATCCGCGGTGCGAGGGAGATTATATTTGGGCCTCTTATCCTCCTCACTATGCTTGTCCTTCGAGCTTCGGCTCGACGAGCCCCTAAAAAATCTCTTCATCATTTACTGAAAATTTCTGAAATTTTTAGTAACTTCAAAATAAAAGTGAACCAATGTCAACAAAATTGATAGCAACTACTCCCACAAGTGCCTAGAGACTATATCATGCATTAGAACTACTTGGGACCATATAAATTTGACATGCAAGCTCAAGAACAGGGTCACCTAGGCAGCAAAATTTGCAATGAATAAAGCACTAGAACAAAAACTAATTGGACCTTTGGAGGAGTCACATACCAAAGAACGATCCCCCAAAGCAGTTTTGTGAATGGAGCTTTGAGCTAGGAGATCGAAAATGGCAGCAAGATGAGCTAGAACTCATGCTTGAGCTGGTTGGTGATTTTTCGGGAGGAAGAAGGAGTGTGTGGTGGCTGGAATAAGTGGAGGGGACCCACGTGGGGTCCACGAGGCAAGGGGCGCGCCCTCCACCCTCGTGAGCACGTGGCTGCTCCCCCTGCTGTGTTTTCAGTGCCAGATATTCTCAAATATTCTCAAAAATTTCATATTTAATTTTCAGGGCATTTGGAGAACTTTTATTTTTGGGGTATTTTTTATTGCACGGATAATTCAGAAAATAGACAGAAAATACTATTTTTGCTTTATTTAATATAAATAACAGAAAGTAAAAAGAGGGTACAGAGAGTTGTGTTTTCTAACTTCATCCATCTCATGCTCATCAAAAGGAATCCACTAACAAGGTTGATGAAGTCTTCTTAACAAACTCATTCCGAATAACATGGAACCGGAGAAATTTCGAATAACACTATGTTACCTCAACAGGGATATGCATGTCCCAAGAATAAGAATATCATATCTCTTCTTGACAGTAGGAAGAGGAAATTCAAAACCTCCAATAGTGATTGTTGAAATTTTTCCAGTAGAATTGATACTTTGGACTTGAGGTTGTTTCCTCGGAAAGAGTACCATATGCTCATTACCATTGACATGAAAAGTGACATTGCCTTTGGTGCAATCAATAACAGCCCCCGCAATATTCAAAATGGGTCTTCCAAGAATAATAGACATACTATCGTCCTCGGGAATATCAAGAATAACAAAGTCCGTTAAAATAGTAACGTTTGCAACCACCACAGGCACATCCTCACAAATACCGACAGGTATAGCAGTTGATTTATCAGCCATTTGCAAAGATATTTCAGTAGGTGTCAACTTATTCAAATCAAGTCTACGATATAAAGAAAGAGGGATAACACTAACACCGGCTCCAAGATCACATAAAGTAGTTTTAACATAGTTTCTTTTAATGGAGCATGGTATAGTTGGTACTCCTGGATCTCCAAATTTCTTTGGTATTCCACCCTTAAAATTATAATTAGCAAGCATGGTGGAAATTTCAGCTTCCGGTATCTTTCTCTTATTTGTAACAATATCCTTGATATACTTAGCATAAGGATTCATTTTAAGCATATTAGTCAAACGCATACACAAAAAGATAGGTCTAATCAATTCAGCAAAGCGCTCAAAATCCTCATCATCCTTTTTCTTGGATGGTTTAGGAGGAAAAGGCATGGGTTTCTGAACCCATGGTTCTCTTTCTTTACCGTGCTTCCTAGCAACAAATTCTCTCTTATCATAACGTTGATTCTTTGATTGTGGGTTATCAAGATCAACGACAGGTTCAATTTCTACATCATTATTATTGCTAGGTTGAGCATCAGCATGAACATCATCAATAACATTATCACTAGGTTCATGTTCATTACCAGATTGTGTTTCAGCATCAGAGATAGAAATATCATTGGGATTCTGAGGTGTGTCAACTGTAGAAAACGATGGGAAGTGTTCTACCCTCTCGAGAGAGGGCCGCGTGGTATTTATTGATAGAGATGGGGAATATCCCATGATCGCATACATGTCTTGGAGTACAAGGGATTAGGAGATAGAGAGAAAGAGGTTTAAGTAGATACTAATCTATCTCTAGTCTAACCAGAACTCCAACTAACAATATATGTGTATGTGCGCCTAGGGCAGGGCCACATGAGATATATTTCAACACACCCCCTTAATCACAACTTGACCAAGTTGAGATTACGCCTGAATTTCTCAAAGCTTTGTGTGGGCAATGCCTTGGTGAAGCCATCTGCAATCTGATCTCTGGAATGAATAAAACGGACATCCAACTGTTTGTTAGCAACACATTCTCTTACAAAGTGAAAGTCTATCTCAATATGCTTTGTTCTGGCATGAAAAACTAGATTGGCAGAGAGATAAGCAGGACCAAGATTATCACACCATAAACAAGGAGCTTGCACTTGTGTTACCCCAAGTTCCTTCAGCATGGACTGAAGCCAAATAATTTCTGTAGTAGCATTTGCCAGAGCCTTATACTCAGCCTCTGTACTAGACCGAGACAGTTGCTTGTTTCTTAGCACACCATGATACCAGGTTGGGACCAAAGAATATAGCAAAGCCACCTGTGGGCCTTTTGTCATCTATACTTCCAGCCCAGTCAGCGTCAGTGAATGCACTGACAAGAGTGGACGGAGACCTGCTGAATGTTAGTCCAACATTAACTGTATATTTTACATATCTCAGAATACGTTTAGCAGTAGTCCAATGCAAGGTGGTAGGTGCATGCAGAAACTGACACACTTTGTTCACAGCAAAGCATAAATCTGCTCTAGTAAGAGTGAGATATTGGAGTGCACCAATCATGCTTCTATACTAAGTGCTATCTTCCAAACTTAGGGGCTCACCTTCATGCAGGGATAACTTTTCTGAGCTAGATAATGGAGTTGGTGAAGGCTTGCAGTCCTGCATCCCAACTCTTTTCAAAAGATCAGTGGCATACTTTTCTTGAGATAAGACTATACCATCTTTGTTTTTTGTGACTTCAATGCCCAAGAAGAAATTCAGCTCTCCTAAGTCCTTCAAAGCAAATTCCGAGCCAAGGTCCTTTAGGAGTGTTGTCACTGCTTCATCAGATGAACTAGTAACAATGATATCATCAACATATATGAGCATGTACATTGTTATATTGGATTTATTGAAAATAAACAATGAAGTGTCAGACTTGCAAGGAGCAAAACCAATCCTTTGTAATTTCATGCTCAGACGAGAATACCAAGCTCTTGGGGCCTACTTCAGACCATACAGAGCCTTATCAAGTTTGCACACATGAAAAGGTGCATCCTTGTTTTCAAACCCAGGTGGTTGTTTCATGTAAACCTCCTCTTCCAGAACACCGTGTAAAAACGCATTCTGTACGTCCAACTGCCTTAGGCTCCATCTCCTAAACACGGCAATAGACAAAACCAATCTGATAGTAGCAGCTTTAACAACTGGTCTAAAAGTATCCTCATAGTCAATACCATACCTCTGTTTAAAACCCTTTGCTACTAACCTAGCCTTATAGCGGTCAATAGATCCATCTGCCTTCTTTTTTATTTTATAAACCCATTTGCAATCTATCAAATTTTTACCTTGACCACGTGGAACGAGATGCCAAGTCTTGTTTTTATTCAAAGCCATGTATTCCTCCTCCATGGCCTTGTGCCACTTAACATCCCCCAATGCTTCTTCAACAGACTGTGGTTCTCCAGTAGAACAAGCTAATCCAAATTTCAAAATTCTTTTGTAATTCACAGGCTGCAGTTTTCCTGTTTGTAACCGTGTGCCCACACGTGTGGAACGAGGTGGCACAGCTAATGGAGTAATCATCTCGTCCACAGAAGATCCTGCCTTAGGATCCAGCGCACCACCCGCCGCTTCTCCACGCAGCGATTGGGCAGACGCGCCTACACTGTCGGGCGAGTCAGGCAAAGGCGCAGCAGCAGCTGTCGCGGGCCCCGCGTCCTTTGCGGGAGATAGCTGGCGCGGGACCGCCTGCGGGCCAGCACCAGGCGTGCGGTCGGCCGCCTGCTGGACCATCCCGCGGCCCGAGCCGCAGATGGCTGGCGTGGATTGGACTACCTCCACCCTGCAGGGTGCATCGGATCCCAAGGGCGAGCCCACCTTGGTCTGCCGCTGCTGCAGCATATCTGCACGGGATCTGCTGCCTGTGGATCCCGAGGCTGCAGGCATAGGGGAATCGGCCTCGTGTTCTGCGTGGTTGGCATCTTCTGCCACATGAAATAAGGGTCCGTTTTGGACAATTTCAGCACCATTTTCTTCAGAATAAAATCTTGTGTCATCTTGATGTCTACGACACAACCTTGTTCTTGTAGATGTTGTTGGGCCTGCAAGTGCAGAGGTTTGTAGGACAGTAGCAAATTTCCCTCAAGTGGATGACCTAAGGTTTATCAATCCGTAGGAGGCGTACGATGAAGATGGTCTCTCTCAAGCAACCCTGCAACCAAATAACAAAGAGTCTCTTGTGTCCCCAACACACCCAATACAATGGTAAATTGTATAGGTGCACTAGTTCGGTGAAGAGATGGTGATACAAGTGGTATATGGATGGTAGATAAAGGTATTTGTAATCTGAAATTATAAAAACAGCAAGGTAACTAATGGTAAAAGTGAGCGTAAACGGTATTGCAATGCGTTGAAACAAGGCCTAGGGTTCATACTTTCGCTAGTGCAAGTTCCCTCAACAATAATAACATAATTGGATCACATAACTATCCCTCAACATGCAACAAAGAGTCACTCCAAAGTCACTAATAGCGGAGAACGAACAAAGAGATTATGATAGGGTACGAAACCACCTCAAAGTTATTCTTTCCAATCAATCCATTGGGCTATTCCTATAAGTGTCACAAACAGCCCTAGAGTTCGTACTAGAATAACACCTTAAGACACAAATCAATCAAAACCCTAATGTCACCTAGATACTCCAATGTCACCTCTAGTATCCGTGGGTATGATTATACGATATGCATCACACAATCTCACATTCATCTATTCAACCAACACATAGAACCTCAAAGAGTGCCCCAAAGTTTCTATCGGAGAATCACGACGAAAACGTGTGCCAACCCCTATGCATAGGTTCATGGGCGGAACCCGCAAGTTGATCACCAAAACATACATCAAGTGAATCACATGGTATCCCATTGTCACCACAGATACGCACGGCAAGACATACATCAAGTGTTCTCAAATCTTTAAAGACTCAATCCGATAAGATAACTTCAAAGGGAAAACTCAATCCATTACAAGAGAGTAGAGGGGGGGGGGAAACATCATAGGATCCAACTATAATAGCAAAGCTCGCGATACATCAAGATCGTATCACCTCAAGAACACGAGAGAGAGAGAGAGAGAGAGAGAGATCAAACACATAGCTACTGGTACATACCCTCAGCCCCGAGGGAGAACTACTCCCTCCTCGTCATGGAGAGCACCGGGATGGTGAAGATGGCCACCGGAGAAGGATTCCCCCCTCCGGCAGGGTGCCAGAATGGGTCTAGATTGGCTTTCGGTGGCTACGGAGGCTTCTGGCGGCGGAACTCCCGATCTATTGTGCTCTCGGAAGTTTTTAGGGTATATGGAGATATATAGGCGGAAGAAGTACATTAGGGGGGCCATGACGGGCCCACGAGGGTGGAGGGCGCGCCCTAGGGGGGTGGGCGCGCCCCCCTACCTCGTGGCCTCCTCGAAGCTTCCTTGACGTAGACTCCATGTCTCCCTGGTTGCTTCTGATCCAAAAATAAGTTCCGTGAAGTTTCAGGTCAATTGGACTCCGTTTGGTTTTCCTTTTCTGCGATATTCTAAAACAAGGTAAAAGCAAAAACTGGCACTGGGCTCTGGGTTAATAGGTTAGTCCCAAAAATGATATAAAAGTGTATAATAAAGCCCATAAACATCCAAAACAGTAGATAATATAGCATGGATCAATCAAAAATTATAGATACGTTGGAGACGTATCACATCTGCACCATCATCATGACTGAAAAAGGTTATGAGGGTTAGTCACATGATTATCAGAATTGTTTTCATCGCCCCCTTGATCTAAGCCGGAAAGATGACTAGTGAGAAGAAGGATTTCCTTTCGCAATAGGGCTCCGACATTAGGGTGTAGATCTTTGAAAGGAAAAACGGTCTCATCGAACACAACATCGCCAGAAATATATACCCGGCATGTGGGCACATCAAGACACTTGATACCTTTGTGCTGGGGACTATAACCAATGAACACGCATTGCTTGGAGCGAAAGGAGAGTTTGCGAGCATTGTATGGTCGAAGATTAGGCCAACATGCGCAGCCAAACACTCGTAAGGAGGCATAGTTAGGTTTGACGTGCAATAGTTTTTCCGTAGGAGTTTGGTATTTGATGACACGACTAGGTAGAAGATTAATGAGATAGGTGGTTGTGAGGAATGCTTCATCCCAAAACTTGAGTGGCATAGATGCATTTGTGAGAAGTGAGAGGCCAACCTCAACGATGTGCCGGTGCTTGCATTCGGCAGAGCCGTTTTGTTGGTGTGCGTGCGGGCAAGAGATGTCTTGGGAAATTCCCAATTTTTTGGAAGAATGAGTTGAGTTTCTCATACTCACCACCCCAGTCCGATTGGACTAAAATAATCTTTCGGTCAAGCTTGCGTTCAACGAGTGCTTGAAAATTTTGGAAAACTTGAAACACATCGGATTTATTTTTGATAAGATAGATCCAAGTAAACTTACTATAATCATCAATAAAGCTTACATAGTATTTGTGTCTACCAACAGAGAGGGGTGCTTGCCCCCATACATCATAGAAAATGAGCTCTAATGGTTGAGACGAAACACTTGTTGACACGGGGTAAGGCAATTGGTGACTTTTTGCTCTCTGACAAGAATCACACACTGTTTCTAAGCTATGCTCACCAACAAAAGGGAGTTTATTTTTCCTAAGCACTCGTTGAACAATAGTAAAAGATGGGTGACCTAATCGATCGTTCCACCTTGCCAAAGATATCTTTGTGACACCAAGAACTTGTGTATTTGACCACCGAAAGGGAGGAATCAACGGATAGAGACCACCAACGCATCTACCTCTGTAGAGCACCCTCCTCATTGCCTGATCCTTTATCAAAAAGAAAAAGGGGTCAAACTCAAGGAATACATGATCGTCTAAGCGAATACGATGTATGGAAAGAAGATTTTTGTTTGCATGAGGAGAGTAAAGGATCTTGCGTAGATGAATAGAATGACTAGGGTTTTGAATTCTGAATAACCAATGTGATCTATTCTCATACCTGAACCATTAGCACCATGGATTTGTTCCTCTCCACGGAACTTCTCCCGCACCGTGAGCTTCTCCAAGTCGCCGGTGAGATGATCGGTTACCCCACTATCGACGTACCAATTTGTATCGACGCCGTATTGAGCAGCAGCAAAAACCTTTTCTTTTAGTGCATCATCATCAAAACGGTACCAACAGTCCTTGGAACTGTGCCCGAACTTACCACAAATATGGCATTGGATTGGGTCATTGTTCCTGGCGTTGTTGCCAGGTGCAGGGCCGCCTGGACCTCCGGGACCTCCTGGTCCTCCTTGGCCAGGGCGGGAACCCTTGTTGTTGGAGTAGAAAGGGCGCCCGTTGCCTTGCCGTTTCTTGTAGCCGCCGCCGCTGTTCTGGTTCTTGTATCCACCGCCGTTTTGCTTCTGTGGCGGAGGAGGAGGGCCATCACGGCTAGCAGCTAGGTTGGCAGAGGACATAAAGCCACCGGTGCCTCCAACCCCGCCTGTGAAGAGCTTGACGCGTTGGTCGAAGTTGCAGACCGCCGAATAGAGAAAGTCGACGGTGACCGGCTCGGTGCGGCCATCCAGAGCCGAGACTACAGAGTTGTAGTCAAGGTCTAGCCCCGCAATGATGAAGGAGAGGAGTTCGTCCTCTTCCAGTGGCCTCCCAGCAGCTGCGAGTTCGTCCGCCAGCGATCGCATCCGGGCGAAGTAGGCCGAAGCAGACTGCATTCCCTTCTGAGCATTGGCTAAAGTTATGCGGATGTTATTGATGCGAGAACGAGATTGCGAGGCAAACATGTTACCCAGGGAAGTCCACATTGCATGCGCCGTCTTGATGGAGACAACAGAAACAAGCACGTCTCTCGTCAAGTTGCTGAGGATGTGCCCGAGGACCTGCTGGTCCTGCCGAACCCATGCTTAATATGTCGGGTTGGGGATGTCCTGCTCCTTGCCATACTTGTCCTTGGCGGTGATCAGCTTCTCCGGTGTAGGGATGGAGCCGCTGAGGTAGCCATATAGGCCAGCGCCAAGGAAGTAGGGGAGGATCTGAGCCTTCTAGAGGAGATAATTCTCCCTGGTTAACTTCTCCGGAACCTAAGGACCGAGGATGGAGAGGGTAGAGGTGGAGGAGGAGGACGCCATGGGTTTGTTTTGGTGTAGATCGGTTTGTCTCAGAACGAAGGGGAAGAGGTCACTCTGAATACCATGTAGAAAACGATGGGAAGCGTTCTACCCTCTCGAGAGAGGGCCGCGTGGTATTTATTGATAGAGATGGGGCATATCCCATGATCGCATACATGTCTTGGAGTACAAGGGATTAGGAGATAGAGATAAAGAGGTTTAAGTAGATACTAATCTATCTCTAGTCTAACCAGAACTCCAACCAACAATATATGTGTATGTGCGCCTAGGGCAGGGCCACATAGATATATTTCAACATCAACAACAGGCTCACTAGAAGCATGCAAAGTCCTATCATTTTTCTTTTTCTTCCTTTTAGAAGGACTAGGTGCATCAATATTAATTTTCTGAGAAGCTTGCTCAATTCTTTAGGGTGGCCTTCAGGATACAAAGGTTCCTGAGTCATTTTACCACCTCTAGTCATAACTCTAACAACATTATCATTCTTATTGTTTAATTCATTGAGCAAATCATTCTCTTTAAGTACTTATTCTACTTGAGTGGTAACCATAGAAGCATGTTTACTAATAAGTTTAAGTCCACCTTTAACACTGGCCATATAATTACTCAAGTGTTCAATCATATAAGCATTATGTTTCAATTGTCTACCAACATAAGCATTAAAATTTTCTTGTTTAACAATAAAATTATCAAACTCATCTAAGCATTGGCTAGCAGACTTATTACGAGGAATATCACCTTCATAAAATCTATAGAGAGAATTTACCTTTACTACCGGTGTCGGGTTATCAAGACCGTTTGTTTCTTCAATAGGTGATGAATTAAGACCATGCATTTCTTCAACAGGAGGTAATTTCTTAACATCTTCAGCTTTTATACCTTTTTCTTTCATAGATTTCTTTGCCTCTTGCATATCTTCAGGACTGAGAAATAGAATACCCCTTTTCTTCGGAGTTGGATTAGGAGTTGGTTCTGGAAGTGTCCAATTATTTTCATTAGTCAATATATTATTCAATAGCAGTTCAGCTTGATCAACTGTTCTTTCCCTGAGAACACAACCAGCACAACTATCCAGGTGGTCTCTGGAAGCATCGGTTAGTCCATTATAAAAGATATCAAGTATTTAATTTTTCTTGAGAGGATGATCAGGCAAAGCATTAAGTAATCGGAGAAGCCTCCCCCAAGATTGTGGGAGATTCTCGTCTTCAATTTGCACGAAATTATATATTTCCTTTAAAGCAGCTTGTTTCTTATGAACGGGGAAATATTTAGCAAAGAAGTAATAAATCATATCCTGGGGACTACGCACACAACCAGGATCAAGAGAATTAAACCATATATTAGCATCACCCTTTAATGAGAAAGGAAATAATTTAAGGATATAATAATAGCGAGTTTTCTCATCATTAGTAAACATGGTAGCTATATTATTTAATTTAGTAAGATGTGCCACAACAGTTTCAGATTCATAGCCATAGAAAGGATCAGATTCAACCAAAGTAATTAACTCAGGATCAACAGAGAAATCATAATCCTTATCAGTAATAAAGATAGGTGAAGTAGGATAAGCAGGATCATATTTCATTCTAGCATTCAGAGATTTTTGTTTCAGCTTAGCTAATAGTTTCTTAAGATCACTTCTATCATTGCAAGCAAGAAATTCTCTAGCAGTTTCTTCATCCATAACATAACCCTTAGGAACAATAGGCAATTCATATCTAGGGGGAGAATCTTAATCATCACTTTCATCAATATTATCAGTTTCGATAATTTCATTCTCTCTAGCCCTAGCAAGTTGTTCATCAAGAAATTCACCAAGTGGCACAGTAGTGTCAAGCATAGAAGTACTTTCATCATAAGTATCATGCAAAGCGGAAGTGGCATCATCAATAACATGCGACCTATCAGAATCAATATCATGTGTAGGTGACGCAAGTTTACTCAAAATAGAAGGTGAATCAAGTGCAGAGCTAGATGGCAGTTCCTTACCTCCCCTCGTAGTTGAGGGAAAAATCTTGGTTCTTTGATCTTTCAAGTTCTTCATAATGATAAGCAGATATAAATCCCAACTTACTCAAAGAATAGAGATATGCTCCCCGGCAACGGCGCCAGAAAATAGTCTTGATAACCCACAAGTATAGGGGATCACAACAGTTTTCGAGGGTAGAGTATTCAACCCAAATTTATTGATTCGACACAAGGGGAGCCAAAGAATATTCTCAAGTATTAGCAGCTGAGTTGTCAATTCAACCACACCTAGAAACTTAATATCTGTAGCAAAGTATTTAGTAGCAAAGTAATATGATAGTAGTGGTAACGGTAGCAGAAGTAATATTTTTTGGTTTTGTAGTGATTGTAATAGTAGCAGCGGAAAAGTAAATAAGCGAAGACCAATATATGGAAAAGCTCGCAGGCATTGGATCGATGATGGAGAATTATGCCGGATGCGATCGATCATGTAACATTCATAACATAGGGTGACACAGAACTAGCTCCAGTTCATCAATGTAATGTAGGCATGTATTTTGAATATAGTCATACGTGCTTATGGAAAAGAACTTGCATGACATCTTTTGTCCTACCCTCCCGTGGCAGCGGGGTCCTATTGGAAACTAAGGGATATTAAGGCCTCCTTTTAAAAGAGTACCGGACCAAAGCATTAACACATAGTGAATACATGAACTCCTCAAACTACGGTCATCACCGGGAGTGGTCCTGATTATTGTCACTTCAGGGTTGCCGGATCATAACACATAGTAGGTGACTATAGACTTGCAAGATAGGATCAAGAACTCACATATATTCATGAAAACATAATAGGTTCAGATCTGAAATCATGCCACTCGGGCCCTAGTGACAAGCATTAAGCATAGCAAAGTAATAGCAACATCAATCTCACAACATAGTGGATACTAGGGATCAAACCCTAACAAAACTAACTCGATTACATGATAAATCTCATCCAACCCATCACCGTCCAGCAAGCCTATGATGGAATTACTGACGCACGGCGGTGAGCATCATGAAATTGGTGATGGAGGAAGGTTGATGATGACGATGGTGACGGGTTCCCCTCTTCGGAGCCCCGAACGGACTCCAGATCAGCCCTCCTGGGAGAGTTTAGGGCTTGGCGACGGCTCCATATCGTAAAACGCGATGAATCCTTCTTCCTGATTTTTTTCTCCCCGAACACGAATATATTGAGTTGGAGTTGAGGTCGGTGGAGCGTCAGGGGGCCCACGAGGCAGGGGCGCACCCAGGGGGGTAGGTGCGCCCCCATCCTCGTGGACAAGGTGTGGGCCCCCTGACGTGGATTCTTCTTCCAGTATTTTTTATATATTCCAAAAATAATCTCCGTTGATTTTCAGGTCATTCAGAGAACTTTTATTTCTGCACAAAAATGACACCATGGCAATTCTGTTGAAAACAGCGTCATTCCGGGTTAGTTCCATTCAAATCATGCAAGTTAGAGTTCAAAACAAGGGCAAAAGTGTTTGGAAAAGTAGATATGACGAAGACGTATCACCAGTATGACTGGCTCAAAGCCAAAGGTCCGTTCAGCAGCTTCAGAGTAGAAAAAGACAAGGCAAGCTAAGGCTGAAGCTAGGAAGAGGAAGCACCATGACACCTCTGATGCTGCTCCCTCCCAGAAGAAGATGAAGACAAAGTCTTCAAAGTCTTCATGCAAAGAGCGTGTTGTTGCCCAAGAACCGTAGAATGTTGAACCCATTTCTGCCTCTTCCAATCACGAGCGTCGTCTCGTTGTGCATCAACCAGCTTCCACAGAGGCTCCAGAGTCTGAAGAGATTCCAGCTGCTGACTCCATCGTAGCTGAAGACACTGGTCATGAAGACCATGTGGGAGATGATGTAGTCCTTCCTCGGCTCAAGCCCAATCCGTTATCATCGCCTGCTCCTATGAGCAGTGAACTGATAAGCATTGGCGGTCCCATAACGCCAATCGCTCAAGATGGATTCTGGGAAGAGCAACACCCCAACTCCCCCCTGCATGAAGTGATTCCCCACACTCCACCGACTCATGTCACCACTCCGGTGCTTGAGACCCCACAAGCAACAGCCAAAGACATGGAGAAGACCACCCCTTCAGCACAGGCGACGCCACCGTTTCGAAGGCTTCGCAGAGGCCCTAGACCCCATGTCTCCATGTCCAGCATTCCTAAGGAGGATGTGCAACACACCATCTCAGTAGCACGTCAAGTGTTCCCTGAATCCATCCCCTCAGTAACTGCTCAAGAAAATGAAACTAAAGAGGCTGAAGACATTCCGGCTGCATCTGCCGATGAAGAAAGAGAAGAAGAATGTGAAGTTATTCCCCCTATAAGTGATCTTGTTGTACAAGAAGAGGAAGTGATTGTGCCTGACCCTCCCGTTCATGATGCAAATGAAGTTGAAGCCAATGTAGCTGCCACCACCATCACTGCTGAAGCCAATGACGTTGTCATGGCTGAAGACAATGTGGAGCCTGAAGTCAATGCTACCACAGAAGACAATGCGCAGCCAACCACTTCTGATGTAGCCGTTCCTCCCCTAGTGCCTCATACCATGGAACGTGCCTACAACCGTGGTGAGCTGGTTACTGTTAGGTGGCCCATTTTGATTCCACCCACTGCTCCGGGTCCCCAATATGACTATCATGTGGACCAAAGGCCTCAAACACAGAAGCCAAAGCCCAGCCTGCCAAGGATACCCAGTGCAGTAACCACTCATGGCTCTTTCAGTGTGCTAAGCTTCAGAGAGCACAATACCTTCTTCGACAGCACCAAGAATCCCTTCAAGAAGCCAAAGATTTCATCTGATAGGTTTTGGAGCCATCAACAAAGGAGCTATTATTCTTGCATACTATACCATCAAGATAGGATTTATCCTCACAAACATCTTGACTATGATGCCATTGCTGGGTTGCCATGCCTTGAAGAGGCTCTTGATTGCTTTCATGAAGTTGGACTGCTCCAGTTTGTTACTGACAAGGAGCATTGGAATGAAGAGCTTCTGCTGCAGTTCTATGCTACGCTACACATCCGAGGCTACAACAGGGATCCGAAGACATGGATCCTTGAGTGGATGACAGGAGATGTTCATCATGAAGCCAAAGCTCAGGATATCATCAAGCTAACTGTCAGTTCTATATCCGGCATATCTCGCAGTAGGGGACCTAAGCTAGGCATCTTGGAATGATGGTAACATGGACACGGGATTTTACCCAGCTTCGGGCTCTCTCGAAGAGATAATACCCTACATGATACTTTTGATTGTATTCATATGGGTGTAGTACAGAGTACATGTATCTACCATGAGATTGTAGTAATGAATATTAGATTGTCTATTGACTAGCCTGGCCTTGGTTTATATAACACACCAGAGGCCTAGGGTTTAGGGGAGTCCTCGTCTTGTGTGCCAAGTCTCGTGGGATCTTCCTTGTATGCAGCATGGGCTGCCCAAAGTGGCCCATGAGTGAACCGCCATGGGGGGTCCTCGGCCCAAACCAGCTAGTCGGGAGACGACGTGGTGAGTACCCCCTAGTCCAGGACACCGTCAGTAGCCCCCTGAACCGGTCTTCAAGTTGGGGACGCTCCTCGATTCTTCCGAACTGTTCTTCATCATCGGTCGTCGGTCCCGAAAACTGGTTCAACAAATCTTCTCATCTTCGATCTTGAGGATCGCCAAAGTGAATCCGAAGAGTTTACATGTCGGGTATCCGAGGAGCCTTTTAAGTCTTCGGCCTTTATCAATGCCTTGTTATTTTTATGCCACACCTCGGGTTTGAAGTTGTTCCCGAGTGGCAGTGTCCTCTTGCGTCCGAGCTCCAATGCCGGACTACATTCGAGGTATCTTTTGCAGCCGAGCACCAACACCAGACCGCTTCCGAGCTCCAACGCCGGAATGTATCCGAGCTCCAACGTCGGACTGTATCCGAAGAGTATTGTTACAGCCGAGCTCCAACGCTGAACTGCATCCGAGCTCCAGCGTTGGACTGTATCCGAGCTCCAACGCCGGACTATGTCCAAGCTCCAACGCCGTACTGCATCCGAGCTCCAATGTCGGACTATGTCCAAGCTCCAACACCGGACTATGTCCAAGCTCCAACGCCGGACTATGTCCAAGCTCCAACGTCGATCTATATCCGA
>NC_041382.1:622013918-622021477 GCF_002162155.2 Triticum dicoccoides
CAGCGCAGGACTGTATCCGAGCTCCAACGCCGGACTATGTCCAAGCTCCAATGTCGGACTGTATCTGAGCTCCAATGTCGGACCATGTCCAAGCTCCAATGTCGAACTGTATCCGAGCTCCAACGCCGGACTATGTCCAAGCTCCAACGCATGACTGTATCCGAGCTCCAGCGCCGTACTATGTCCAAGCTCCAACACCGGACTATGTCCAAGCTCCAACGCCGGACTATATCCGAGGTTTCATAGATCACCTTGGTTCAAAAAAGTTGAAGGAGTTTGACCGAGGTTAATGCCAAAAATGCCCTCTATGGAGCCAGCCACTGGCGCCCGAGCTTTATGTTGGACTGCTTCCGAGCTGGTGCACCACCCTGACTGCGGGCCGATTTTTTGTCAATATTTTTTATTGGTGCAATTTATTCTCTGCCCAGATATATAACTAGTAGCCCTCAAGGTGTGTATCGGTCTAAAACCTGAGATGCACCTGAAGGATGACATAAGATCGTTGATCCCAGTAGCCCCTGAGACTCAGGTTGATTCGCAAAATCGGCCTGAGGATCAACTCCTAGCTCGGCAGAATACTCCGGGACACAAAAATCGGTGTGCAAAGTCCTCGAGACTCAGGTTGGGTGCGGCCGACCAACCTGAGGATCATAATCTCCTCGAAAACTATATTGCACTTAAATTTTCTGCATTGGATTGTCAATGCAGTAGCCCCCGAGAATTGGGTTGGGCAAAATGGCCAACCCTAGGATCGTACCTCCTCAGGAACAAGTTCAACTATCATGTATGTTTTGACAATACCTAGGTGGAGTTCAACAGGAAAGATGTCGAACGGTAGTTTAGAAAAGAGTTTCATGCCGAACACCTCAACCAAGAGAATGTCCTGCTTCATCTAGATTGAATCAAGTTGTTTTGGTGCCAATATGAAATTGGTCTTGAAATTGTACTTTCGTCCTGCTTTGACATGACACATCTGATCTCTAGACTTCAAGTGGGTCAGCCTTCGGCTTCAACCTTCCTATCCCGAAGGCGGAGTGTTTCTCAGGCCAGTTTAGCGAACTAAACACGATCGGCTTTAGAGAGAAACCAGGCTACCCGGCTATTGATCATACACCTGAGTCGAGAAAGGAGTGGTAGAAAAAGACTATGCAGCGACTAACAAAAGCAGCTCATATTAATTTAAGATCCCCCAAGTGACTTGGGTAAAAAAATTATGTATAATGATTGTATGTACCAAAGTACTTATATCATATTTGTGTTCAGCCAAACTTTAAACGCGTCTTAATCGACCGTTGGCTTCTCCCTCTTCGTTCAAGGGACGAAAAGTGTTATGTACTCCACTGGTCGAGAATAACGACGGTGTTTTCGATAACCAGGCAATCAGGCCATAAGGCTGTAACAGACAAAGCGCGCTTAGGGAACTTATGCTATATTACTAACAAAGTGTAAGAAGCATCTTCGAAGAAAATAGTACCCCCACCGATACCTTTGTTCGATTGCTCATTGTTACTATGAGACTTGTGAATAGATTTTTTGTACTCATGAGTTCCGTTGTGTGCCGACCGTGATTGAAAACAATAAGAGCGCTAGCTTTCGGCTTCACCTAGTCTGAGGTCCGAGCTCGGATGACCCGATCATGACAATCGCAGAGGTGCTCCCTTTACTCCCTAGCCGAACAATCAGGAACGTAGGGGTAAACACAGGAGCAAGGCAACCCAGCTTGCGGAACACTTAAGTCAACATGGTGCATATTGTGGCGTAATACACGAACAAGGAACGAAGCCATACAAGTATAATCATATGCAAGAAGAATGGCTTCATAAGCCCCCAACTAAACGGGGTATTTGAATTTGTTTGTAACAAATGAGGTTTTGACAAAGAAAGTTTTACGCAAATGACTTTTTGTCAAAAAAGTATGATGCTTGGTCGAATCCGAACAAAATTTAAAACTGAAAGTTTTTTAGCATGAAAGCAACTTAGCTGGTTAATGTGCTCAGTGTTGATGATGCGATTCCGGCTTGTGGCGGGACGAAGACGCCCATTGATCTGTGACAGATCCGACAAGGTTCATAGTCCTCGGCATGGCCGAGGTCCCAACCTCCAAGCCCGAGGTGTCTGAGCAAGGAGTTCGGCACTCCGGAGTGGCGACATAGCACGACCAACGTGGCGAGGTGGAACCCTGATATGTCTCCAACGTATCTATAATTTTGGTTGCTCCATGCTATTATATTATCTATTTTGGATGTTAGTGGGCTTATTTTTACACTTTTATATTAGTTTTTGGACTAACCTATTAACCGGAGGCCCAGCCCAAATTGTTGTTTTTTTGCCTATTTTAATGTTTCGTCGAAAAGGAATATCAAACGGAATCCAAACAGAATGAAACCTTCGGGAGCGTTATTTTTGGAAAAAACGTGATCCAGGAGACTTGGAGTAGACGTCAAGAAACAATCGAGGAGGCCACGAGGCAGGGGGCGCGCCCTCCACCCTCGTGGGCCCCTTGTTGCTCCACCGACCTACTTCTTCCTCCTATATATATCCATATACCCCGCAAACATCCAGGAGCACCACGAAACCCTATTTCCACCGCCGTAACCTCACTACTAGGAAAAGGGCTATAGATGAAATTGACACTAATGGCGCACCAGACAAGTGGTGCGCCACTAATATATACTAATGGCGCACCATGTGCTGATGCACCATTAGTGTGGAAGACACTAATGGCGCACCAGACACACGGTGCGCCACTAGTAACAATTTTTTTTCATTTTTCCAAACATACTAATGGCGCATCCAGGCAAAGTGCGCCATTACTAGTTCTAACTAGTAATGGCGCACCAGCCACGCAGTGCGCCACTACTGTATTTTTTTATTCTTTTTTTGCAAAACTACTAATGGCGCATCGTGGCATAGTGCGCCATTACTAGTTTAAACTAGTAATGGCGCACTACGCAACGGTGCGCCATTAGTATATATATATATATATATATATATATATATATATATATATATATATATATATATATATATTATTTTTTTTATTTTTTTGCAAAACTACTAATGGCGCACGGCCAGCAAGTGCGCCATTAGTATATTGGGTTACTAATGGCGCATGTGTGGGTGGTGCGCCATTAGTAACCTGGGACCAGCTAGATATTTTGGACAGCCACGCCTACACACTCACTTTCCCCACTTCATTCCCTCCACCTCCTTCTCCAAGCTTGTCGGCTGCCTCCTCCTCTTCACCTCATTTGCACCATAGATTCATCAAAATTAAGTGGTTAAATTACCTTTTTTTGATAGGTAAGTAGGGAAAGCTATCTTTATGTTGTAGATCTACTTTTTTTCTCCCTAGCTCGCTCCAACAACATGCACATGCACTTTTTGTGGCCTAGCTAGATCTATGTATGTTTGTGGTGTTGCATATATGTTTGTGTTTGCAGGTACCGGTATTTGAAATGCGATAGTTGCCAATATTTTGCCGGAATGTTGATTCATTTCCGTTTCGGCGAGAATTTTGGCACTATGCATTCTTTTTGGTCCTATTTTTAGGGAAAGTCAGGCCAAATTTTTTCTTGGTTCTAAAATATCGGTTTGCTCTACCCCGCAGGCGACCATGGTCCGCACGATGACCGAAGGCATCGTGAATAGGTTTTTGAGCTCCACAAAGGCCAAGATGCTTCAAAAGAACAAGACGGAGATAAGATGTCCGTGTCGAAGATGCAAGTTGAAGAGCCTTATTGCGGACCCGGATTCTGGGAAGGTGCGGGACCACCTGCTCTTGCATGGTTTCATGGATGGCTATCGGTGGCAAGGTGATGAAGATGACTATGAAGTCGTCCATGGGGGTCGGGCAAGAAATGAGGAAGGGCAGCAAGACAACCACCGCGGCTCGGGCGGGCGAGAAGATGAAGAATCTCTAGGACATGATCACGATGGTGATGCTGTACACAGTCATCATGTAGAAGATGTCGGACATGATGATGAGCAAGATCAAGACGAAGGGCATGATCATGAAGATGAAGATGTCGGAGCAGACGACGATGGAGGCTGGGTGCAGGACCCTCATATTCAAGAGCTGCTTCTCAAGCAGACGGATAACGCAAGAGCTGCCGCCCGAGAGAAAGCCAAGCTGGATCAACTGGAGATAGATGCGGTTACTCCATTGTATGAAGGATGTAGGCCCGAGGATACCCGCCTGAAAGTAACGCTCATGGCTCTGGAGATGAAGGTAAAACACAAAATGACCGACGCATGCTTCGACGAGAACATGTCATTCTGGCATGAACGTCTTCCCAAGGGGAACAAGTGCCCTGCCAGTTTCGAGGAGGCGAAGAAAATCGTGTGTCCTCTAGATTTACCGCACATGAAATACCATGTGTGCATGAACAATTGCATCATTTATCAGGACGAGCACGCGAAGTCTACCATATGTCCGGTGTGCGGCGTCACTCGATACAAGAAGAGGAAGAAAGCTCCTAGAAAAGTGGTGTGGTACTTTCCGATCACTCCTCATCTGTAGCGGTATTTCGCGGACCCTAAGGTAGCAAAGATCCTGCGTTGGCACGTGGATAGGGAGGAGAAGAAGCGGGAAGATGACGGAAATGATCCGGAGATAAATAAACAGACAAGATTTTGAGTCACCCTAAGGATGCGAGCTAGTGGCAAGCGTTGAACTTCGAAGACCCAGAATTTGGGAACTATCCAAGGAACATCATGCTGGGCGCGAGCACCGATGGAGTCAATCCGTTTGGCAGCCAGAGAAGCACACATAGCACCTGGCCTGTGTTTGTGTGGATGTACAACCTCCCCCCTGGTTGTGCATGAAGAGGAAGTACATTCACATGAGTATGCTAATTGAAGGGCCGAAACAACCAGGGAACGACATCAATCTGTATCTGGGGCTGCTGAAAGAGGAGCTAGACACGCTGTGGAAAACGCCAGCCAATACGTCGGACGCCGCAGAGAAAGAATATTTCCCTATGAGAGCCGCACTACTCACGACGGTGCACGACTATCTCGGTTACGGATATCTCGCGGGGCAGGTAGTCCACGGATTTTCTAGATGCGTCAGGTGCATGGATGACACAATGTATCGCCAGCTAGATAGAGATCCCGGGTCTTCGAAAACCGTGTTCATGGGACATCGAAGGTGGCTTCGCGACGATGACCCGTGGAGGAAACGCAAGGATCTGTTTGATGGTGAAACCGAACCCCGAAGACGCCCGCGTACGAGGAGCGGCGAGGAAATAGATGAGCTGTTGAAAAATTGGAAAGATTGCCCACTACCGGGAAAGAAGCAAAAGGCGCCAGAGCTGGGAAAGAAGCGAAAGGCGCCAGAGCCGCTGCTGAAGGTATGGAAAATGAGGTCTATTTTCTAGGACTTGCCGTACTGGAAGATCCACCGTGTGCCTCACAGCCTTGATGTCATGCATATCACGAAGAACGTGTGCGAGAGTCTTCTTGGTACCCTGCTCAACATGCCAGAGAGGATCAAAGATGGGCCGAAAGCAAGGGCAGACTTGAAATCAATGGGCATCAGGCAGGAGCTTCACGCTAATGATGATGATGATGATGATGATGATGATGATGATGATGATGATGATGATGATGATGATGATGAGGTGAAGCAAGACACAGAAAGTCGTCGCAAAGGCAAAAAGGCCAAGAAGACCGGAAATGACTACCCTCCCGCGTGCTTCACTCTAAGTCAGGAGGAGATCGAGCAGTTTTTCACCTGCCTCGTAGGAGTAAAACTTCCTTACGATTACACGGGGAAGATAAGCAGATACCTAGACCCAGCGAAGCAGAAGTTCAATGGGATGAAGTCTCACGACTGTCACGTGCTGATGATGCAGATACTTCTAGTTGCAATCCGTGGGATCATGGACGCGCACGTCCGTGAAACGCTATTTGGCCTATGCAACTTTTTCGACGTCATCTCTCGGAAGTCGGTTGGCATGAAGCAAGTCAGAAGGCTACAGGAAGAGATCATGGTGATACTATGTGAGCTTGAGATGTACTTCCCGCCCGCATTCTTCGACGTTATGGTGCATCTGCTGGTTCATATCATAGAGGATATCATCCAACTCGGGCCGACATTCCTGCACAGCATGATGCCGTTCGAAAGGATGAATGGTGTCATCAAAGGATACGTTCGCAACATGTCACGTCTAGAGGGAAGTATAGCCAGGGGCTTTCTGACCAAAGAGTGCATCTCCTACTGCACGAATTATCTAGGCATCGAGAACCCCGTTGGTTTGCCCGTCAACAGGCACCTCGACAGGCTCGCTGGATGGGGTCACCGTGAGGGTCACCGCGAAATGCATGTCGACTTTGAGGGTCGACTCGCCGACTTTGAAAGAGCAAACCTAGTCGCGCTACAACAAATAGACGTGGTCGATCCTTGGGTCGTAGAGCACAAAACCTTTATTGAGAAGACGTACAATGACCGAGGCCAACAGAGGACGGACAGAGATATAATCAAAGAGCACAACTCATGTTTCACGCGTTGGTTCAAGCAGAAGCTTCTGTCGTACCCTTTACATGAGGATTCTTCTGTGGAAGAACAACTCATATTCGCCTTGTCACAGGGCGCCGAGCACAAACTGATGACCTATGAGGCATACGATATCAACGGCTACACATTCTACACCGAGGACAAGGACATGAAGAGCGATGGTTATCAGAACTCCGGGGTAACGATGGAATCCTACACCGGTAACGAAAAGGACAGATACTACGGAAGGATCGAGGAGATCTGGGAGTTGAGCTACGTTGGAGAGAAGGTCCCGATGTTCCGTGTCAGATGGGCCAAGAGCGTCCTAAAAGAAGACCGGTATTTCACCACCATGGTTATACCCGAAGCCAAATCCAAGACCGCGGGCGCAAACGTCACCGCGAAAAATGAGCCATGGGTACTGGCTTCCCAAGTGGACCAATGCTTCTTCATTACCCACCCGTCAAAGCCCAGTCGTGTTGTCGTGAGGAGAGGCAAAAGGAAGATCATCGGAATGGATGGAGTAGCCAATGAGCAAGACTTCAACGAGTACGGCGACCCGAAGATCGATCATGACGACGATGATGAAGTAGCAGCATACACCACAAGGAGAAGCAGGACCACCCTACCTAAAGGACATCCGTTCCACAGAAGAACTCCATTTGCGAAAAAGAAGGGCAAGAAGATTGTGAACAGATAGCTAGCTAGCTAAGATCGATTGTATTTAAATTGTAGTCTTCATTTCTTGATTGTATTTCATGGGCACTTTTTGAACTATCATGAATATTTTTAAATTTCATGGGCAGTTTTTGAATTCATGAAAAATATTGAATATTCATGAGGACACTCGACTCGATCCCCCTCCATCTCGATCGCTATCCCCCCTCGCCAGATCCCCCTTGCCAGATCCCCCTCGCCGCCGAGCATCCCCGCACCCTCCCCCGCTCCACCACCGCCGACGACCCCCGCACCCTCCCCCGCTCCACCGTCACAAATGAATGCAACTAAAAATCCAAAAAAGACAAATTTGATTATATTTTCAAAAAACAAATTTGATTAT
>NC_041382.1:622022556-622029193 GCF_002162155.2 Triticum dicoccoides
TCGCCTCCCTCGAAACCCTAGAAATCCGCCAGAGATTTGGAGCCTCGGAGCCGCCGGAGACTTGGAGCCTCGGAGCCGCCCCACGTCCACCAGGAGAGGAGGCCTGCGACCTCCCCGCCGTCTATCCCCGCCTCCCCCAAGCTCGCCATCTCCGCCCTCCGTCGTCTCCGCTCCGGCCACCACCTCATCGTGGTCAGGTAATCCTCCTCCCTCTGCCTCTCTTCTCCTCTCTTCCCCCTCTCCTTAGCTAGTAGTGTATAATAATGAGAATTGGAGCTCATTAAGTTAGCCATGGTTGGGTGTCGGTAGATTCAAGCGCAAGCTCTCGTGATTTTTTTACTTCTATACTAGTATTACTCTCCATTGAGTAAACCCTGGATCAATTGGGCCACACACATTAAATAATCTAGAACCATTGGGTTAACCCAAACCTAATTTTGTGATGGTGCATTAGGAGGATCTGGAGGCAAGTTGTAGTGCTGCAAGTGGCAAGAAGAAGAGCAGCAAGCATTAGATGCTTGCACTCCTGCTCTTATTTGCTTTTGAAGCAAAGTTTTTTTCCTAGCACAAGGATCGAGTCCGTGTGTCCATTCCTTTGAGGAGTTAACCACATGCCAAAAAAAATTTGTCTCTCCTTAATCCCTTTCTAGTTTGCTACCGGGCTGGGTTCGTTGCTTTTCTCATTTGCAAGATTGTTATCTTTCCATGTTAGAATGTGTGTCTCATCTCATCACCTGTCCTTCTTGACCTGCGGCTCGTGCCCTCTTTTCTTTCCCGATGCTGCTATCTGCACCAGACTGATGGAGAAAAGCTGATGCCACAACACACCTCGCAAGAACACAGCGTGTCCATAGCTTAAGCCAGGGAAGTTCTAGAAGTAGAGGGAACCAAGGTTGGGTGTCAAGGGCTCACTTTGGCTTCCCCAATGGCTAAACCTCACATGATTGATGTGAATGAAGCTTTAAATAGCCGGAGTACCGTACCCCAAAAGAGGGAAAGTGAAGAACTCCTTTTGAGTCCTTTTTGTTGCCATTTCGTGAGCCAGCAGCGGCAGTACTAGTAGTTTACCTGCGCACAGTTGTATGCGCCGCTTTAAATTACCGCTGAAGCCTACTACAGGCTACAGCTGGAATAACACAGTAAAAAAGAAGTGTCTGAACAAGTTGTTGCTTTTTGCTGTGAATGTGCAGGTGTTCCTGGGCTGAGGGAGAGGATAGAGGCAGGAGGAGGAGAAGAGCACCTGGACCAGAGATGAGAATGAATGAGCTGGTGTTTAAACCATGGCTAACTTAATTTGTGTTTGGGGTTGGAGCTGGGAAAGAGAGACAGAGGGATAGGAGGGGGGAGAGAAATGTTTATTTTAGGGTTTAATTAGACTCAAGATTCTGGTGTTTAACCCTGTTGTGTTGCTTCTAGAAATAATATAAAAGCTGTGAAAAAGAAATATGTGGAGTTGGCACTTTACATAAGGTTGTAGATCATTGTAGTATCCTAATGTCTAAGACCGTTGCATTGGAGGTTCATCTTGCAAACATATCGGAACTTGCAAATATTTTATTACTTGTTGCATTGGAGTTTCATCTTGTCTTGAGGCAAACAAATCAGCATTGGAGGCTCATCTTTGAGGCTCATCTTTATTACATATCAGAACTTGCAAACAAATCTGTGAAAGACTTGTAAAGTTGCTGGGTTTTGTCTCCGACCATTGTGTCGTGATGAATTTACAGGTACCCCAAGAGGCCCTTGAGTTTGTCGGAATGTCGATTAACTTCCGTTCCGGCAAATTCGGGTACTCCATGTGTCCTATTTTCAGCAAAGGTCATGCTGAAAATTTCCGTGAATTTTAGCATGACTTTGCTAAAAATAGGACATATGGGGTACTTGCGACTAATGCATGGGCCGGGTATCTTGGTACTTAGTTAAGTAGGATCAACCGCCCCCCCCCCATTCTTGCTGCATTAAACCATAGGTGGCAATAGAGCCAAGTGATTAGGGCCAACTTAGAATTCTCCTTAGCATCGATAAACCCTAGATGATAAACCCAACATAGGTGGCAATAGAGCCAAGTGATTAGTGCCAAGTGATTAGGCCCAACCTAGGGTGCCTCGGCATCGATAAACCCTAAATGATGAAAACTTAACTTGGCTTCTATAGGGTGCCTCGGTGTTGATGAGAACCTAAATGATGTACGCTTAGGCTTTTAGGGTGCCTTGGCGTCGACAAACCCTAAATGATGAGACCATGATCTTGTTCCTTGACAATAACCAACTTTTTGACCAAACTTTTTTCCTATTTAGAGCGAAACATGGCCCACAACAATGAGGCCGGCGGTTTGGGCGGCAAGCAATTCTGGGAGCTATCCCAGGAGTTGGAGGAAGAACCTCACCGCTATGAGGACGCCACGGAAGACACTGATCCTGACTACACAGCCCCTAGTGGCGTCGGGGATGACACCACTGATGATGGCGCCGCGGATGCCACCACTGATGATGGCGGCGCACGCACAGATGGCAGCCAACCGAAGAGGCAACAGAAGGACCGGCGCCCGAGCGTGCTCGGCACCGTCAGGGGGGAATTTACTGAAGTGAACTTCGACGGGTATCCGACGGCGCCCAAACACGTAGTCAAGGGGTACTCGGTTCAGCTCGGGTGCATTCTCCGGAGCACCGTCTCGATCAACACCGAGAACCTAAGGCATAAGGACCGAGGGAATTTGCACAGCCTCCTCTTCACGAAGCTGCACGAACGATACAAGTTCCCCGCTGAGTTTGCAAACACACACCTCTCAGGGAATAAAGTGAACGGTGCCACCCTCACGAGGATGAGCACGGCCCTGTCTACTTGGAAAAGCACGGTGAAGGCAATGATTGAAAAAGGTGATAGTTATGAGAAGATCAAGGCGAAATATCCTTTGATGAGCGAAGATGACTACAAGGAGTTCAAGATCAAGTGCAAGAGCAGCACAACCTCCGAATCAAGTCAGTGGGGGGAAAGAAATGCAGAAGTTGAACTTAGGGGTCCACCAACTCGGTCCCTGCGGTTACAGAGTGGCGGAGCCTATATGGGACAAGGAGGACGCGGAGCGTGCCGAGCAAGGCCTACCGCCCCGCTTCGAGAAATACCGTGACAAGCAGACCAGGAACTTTCTCAGGGCCCGGTACAAGGAGGACCCGATAACAAAGGAGCTTACCACGGATCTGAAGACCAGGGCGCTTGAGCTTGTTCTGGTAAGGAATACATCCCCCGCGTAATTAGCTCCATATGGTTGCATTCTAATTAATCCCCAATATTTCTAAATGGTTCACGTTCCTTCCGCAGGATAATGAAAGCAGTAGCGCGGGGTCGTATCAGAGCTCCCCTTTCGACACCCCTTTAAATAGGACGTTGAACGTAATGAAAAACAAGGATAAACTTAGTAAGCCGACGTCAGCTGGTCGTGTGGCCGGCAAAGGCTTGTCCACAAAATGGTTGTCATACTATACTGCTGGTGGGCGAAAGGAGAAAAAGACCAGCTCGGAAAGCCAGTCACGCGAGGTTGAAGCACTCATGGCACAAGTGGCGCGGATTCCGGAGATTGTCCAAATGCAAGTGCAACAACAACTGGGAATGACGCTCAACGCCATGGTGCCTATGTTGATTCATGGGCTGACGATGTGGATTGAGGGCGGCCAACAGGGGCCTCCCCCGGTTCCCAGCTTCACGGCCAGCAACTCGTACAACGCGCAGGCGGCGCCATTGGTGTCTCCGGCGGCGCCATTGGTGTCTCCGGCGGAGGCGGTATTCGTGTCTCCGGCGCCGACACGGGCATTGGAGCTTAATGCACCCGGGTGTACGTCGGTCGGCACCTCGCCAGCAAGCGGCCCCTCCATCAGTTGCACGCCCGCCGTTGGCGGTGCCTCGACATTAGCCGAGCTCGACGGCATCACGGTAACTAAGCCTCTCGGCCAATGACTTCATCTCCTTGCCTTTGACTGGGCATCCCTGACGCCCTACATGTTTTCGTAGGGCGCCGCGACGTTCCTTGCACTCTCCTACACTTCGTGGGCGGCGAGTTGGTCGATGTCGCCAAGGGCAGAATCGTTCAACCGGGCAACCCCGTGTTCCACGGTAATCCGATGCCACCCACAGTGTATAGGTTTGAAGTGGTTCGGGTGCTGCCAGGCTGCGACGAGCTGTTTGATACGTCCATTTTGCATCATGCTTTTATATCGATATTTATTGCATTATGGGCTGTTATTTCACTTTATGTCACAATACTTATGGCTATTCTCTCTTATTTTACAAGGTTTAGATAAAGAGGGAGAATGTCGGCAGCTAGAATTCTGGGCTGGAAAAGGAGCAAATATTAGAGACCTATTCTGCGCAACTCCAAAATTCCTGAAACTCCATGGAACGTCTTAAAATAAATAAAGAAAAATCCTCGCCAAAGATGAAGGCCAGGGGACCCACACCCTGCTCACGAGGGTGGGGGCGCGCCCCCTACCTCGTGGGCCCCCTGGTGGCTCTCCGACGTCCATCTTCTCCTATATGAAGTCTTCCGATGAGAAAAAAATAGGAAGGAACTTTTCGGGATGAGACTTTGCCGCCACGAGGCGGAACCTTGGCAGATCCAATCTAGAGCTCCGGTGGAGCTGTTCTGCCGGGGAAACTCCCCTCCCGGAGGGGGAAATCATCACCATCGTCATCACCAACGCTCCTCTCATCGGGAGAGGGCAATCTCCATCAACATCTTCACCCGCACCATCTCATCGCCAAACCCTAGTTCATCTCTTGTATCCAATTCTTGTCTCAAAGTCCGGGATTGGTGCTAGTAGGTTGCTAGTAGTGTTGATTACTCCTTGTAGTTGATGCTAGTTGGTTTAATTGGTGGAAGATCATATGTTCAGATCCTATATGCATATTATTACCCCTCTGATTATGAACATGAATATGCTTTGTGAGTAATTACGTTTGTTCCTAAGGACAAGGGAGAAGTCTTGCTATTAGTAGTCATGTGAATTTGGTATTCGTTTGATATTTTGATAAGATGTATGTTGTCTAGCCTCTAGTGGTGTTACGTGAACATCGACTACATAACACTTCACCATTACTTGGGCCTAGAGGAAGGCATTGGGAAGTAATAAGTAGATGATGGGTTGCTAGAGTGACAGAAGCTTAAACCCTAGTTTATGCGTTGCTTCGTAAGGGGCTGATTTGGATCCACATGTCTCATGCTATGGTTAGGTTTACCTTAATACTTTTGTTGTAGTTGTGGATGCTTGCAATAGAGGTTAATCATAAGTGGGATGCTTGTTCAAGTAAGAACAGCACCCAAGCACCGGTCCACCCACATATCAAATTATCAAAGTATCGAACGCGAATCATATGAACGTGATGAAAACTAGCTTGACAATATTCCCATGTGTCCTCGGGAGCGCTTTTCCTATTATAAGAGTTTGTTCCGGCTTGTCCTTTGCTACAAAAAGGATTGGGCCACCTTGCTGCACTTTATTTACTTTTGTTACTTGTTGCTCATTACAATTTATCTTATCACAAAACTATCTGTTATCACTTATTTCAGTACTTGCAGAGAATACCTTACTGAAAACCGCTTATCATTTCCTTCTGCTCCTCGTTGGGTTCGACACTGAAGTAGCAGCATACACCACAAGAAGAAGCAGGACCACCCTACCTAAAGGACATCCGTTCCACAGAAGAACTCCATTTGCGAAAAAGAAGGGCAAGAAGATTGTGAACAGATAGCTAGCTAGCTAAGATCGATTGTATTTAAATTGTAGTCTTCATTTCTTGATTGTATTTCATGGGCACTTTTTGAACTATCATGAATATTTTTAAATTTCATGGGCAGTTTTTGAATTCATGAAAAATATTGAATATTCATGAGGACACTCGACTCGATCCCCCTCCATCTCGATCGCTATCCCCCTCGCCAGATCCCCCTTGCCAGATCCCCCTCGCCGCCGAGCATCCCCGCACCCTCCCCCGCTCCACCACCGCCGACGACCCCCGCACCCTCCCCCGCTCCACCGTCACAAATGAATGCAACTAAAAATCCAAAAAAGACAAATTTGATTATATTTTCAAAAAACAAATTTGATTATATTTTCAAATAACAAATTTGATGATATTTTTTATATTCATAAATATTTTCAAATAACAAATCTGATGATATTTTTTAAAAAATTATTACTGTTTTTATAAAAATTTATTACTGTTTCATATTCATATTCATTTTCTAAAAAATTATTAGATGCAACAAAATAATAAAAAAAAAATCTTACTTATGGCAAACGGCTGGCTGGTGCGCCATTGCTCTCTAAAAAAAGAATACTTATGGCGCACTGTCCCGCTGGTGCGCCATTGCTATCTAAAAAAGAATACGTATGGCCCACGGTCCCGCTGGTGCGCCATTGCTATGAAAAAACATTCTAATGGAGCACCGCCAGGGGGTGCGCCATTAGTAATCTTCCCCCATCCATACACTTTGTCCCTCCCTCGTCCCTCCCTCTCGCCAGACACTTCGTCCCTCTCCCTCCACCGCGCCGCTCCCTCCCTCGTCCCTCCCTCCACCGTGCCGTCACCGCCGCTGCCCTGACCCACTGCGCCGCAGCCGCCCACGCGCCCCCGCCGCCTCCCT
>NC_041382.1:622029474-622047085 GCF_002162155.2 Triticum dicoccoides
GAGCGCCGCCTCCCTCGCCTCCCTCGAAACCCTAGAAATCCGCCAGAGATTTGGAGCCTCGGAGCCGCCGGAGACTTGGAGCCTCGGAGCCGCCCCACGTCCACCAGGAGAGGAGGCCCGCGACCTCCCCGCCGTCTATCCCCGCCTCCCCCAAGCTCGCCATCTCCGCCCTCTGTCGTCTCCGCTCCGGCCACCACCTCATCGTGGTCAGGTAATCCTCCTCCCTCTGCCTCTCTTCTCCTCTCTTCCCCCTCTCCTTAGCTAGTAGTGTATAATAACGAGAATTGGAGCTCATTAAGTTAGCCATGGTTGGGTGTCGGTAGATTCAAGCGCAAGCTCTCGTGATTTTTTTACTTCTATACTAGTATTACTCTCCATTGAGTAAACCCTAGATCAATTGGGCCACACACATTAAATAATCTAGAACCATTGGGTTAACCCAAACCTAATTTTGTGATGGTGCATTAGGAGGATCTGGAGGCAAGTTGTAGTGCTGCAAGTGGCAAGAAGAAGAGCAGCAAGCATTAGATGCTTGCACTCCTGCTCTTATTTGCTTTTGAAGCAAAGTTTTTTTCCTAGCACAAGGATCGAGTCCGTGTGTCCATTTCTTTGAGGAGTTAACCACACGCCAAAAAAAATTTGTCTCTCCTTAATCCCTTTCTAGTTTTCTACCGGGCTGGGTTCGTTGCTTTTCTCATTTGCAAGATTGTTATCTTTCCATGTTAGAATGTGTGTCTCATCTCATCACCTGTCCTTCTTGACCTGCGGCTCGTGCCCTCTTTTCTTTCCCGATGCTGCTATCTGCACCAGACTGATGGAGAAAAGCTGATGCCACAACACACCTCGCAAGAACACAGCGTGTCCATAGCTTAAGCCAGGGAAGTTCTAGAAGTAGAGGGAACCAAGGTTGGGTGTCAAGGGCTCACTTTGGCTTCCCCAATGGCTAAACCTCACATGATTGATGTGAATGAAGCTTTAAATAGCCGGAGTACCGTACCCCAAAAGAGGGAAAGTGAAGAACTCCTTTTGAGTCCTTTTTGTTGCCATTTCGTGAGCCAGCAGCGGCAGTACTAGTAGTTTACCTGCGCACAGTTGTATGCGCCGCTTTAAATTACCGCTGAAGCCTACTACAGGCTACAGCTGGAATAACACAGTAAAAAAGAAGTGTCTGAACAAGTTGTTGCTTTTTGCTGTGAATGTGCAGGTGTTCCTGGGCTGAGGGAGAGGATAGAGGCAGGAGGAGGAGAAGAGCACCTGGACCAGAGATGAGAATGAATGAGCTGGTGTTTAAACCATGGCTAACTTAATTTGTGTTTGGGGTCGGAGCTGGGAAAGAGAGACAGAGGGATAGGAGGGGGGAGAGAAATGTTTATTTTAGGGTTTAATTAGACTCAAGATTCTGGTGTTTAACCCTGTTGTGTTGCTTCTAGAAATAATATAAAAGCTGTGAAAAAGAAATATGTGGAGTTGGCACTTTACATAAGGTTGTAGATCATTGTAGTATCCTAATGTCTAAGACTGTTGCATTGGAGGTTCATCTTGCAAACATATCGGAACTTGCAAATATTTTATTACTTGTTGCATTGGAGTTTCATCTTGTCTTGAGGCAAACAAATCAGCATTGGAGGCTCATCTTTGAGGCTCATCTTTATTACATATCAGAACTTGCAAACAAATCTGTGAAAGACTTGTAAAGTTGCTGGGTTTTGTCTCCGACCATTGTGTCGTGATGAATTTACAGGTACCCCAAGAGGCCCTTGAGTTTGTCGGAATGTCGATTAACTTCCGTTCCGGCAAATTCGGGTACTCCATGTGTCCTATTTTCAGCAAAGGTCATGCTGAAATTTTCCGTGAATTTTAGCATGACTTTGCTAAAAATAGGACATATGGGGTACTTGCGACTAATGCATGGGCCGGGTATCTTGGTACTTAGTTAAGTAGGATCAACCGCCCCCCCCCCCCATTCTTGCTGCATTAAACCATAGGTGGCAATAGAGCCAAGTGATTAGGCCCAACTTAGAATTCTCCTTAGCATCGATAAACCCTAGATGATAAACCCAACATAGGTGGCAATAGAGCCAAGTGATTAGTGCCAAGTGATTAGGCCCAACCTAGGGTGCCTCGGCATCGATAAACCCTAAATGATGAAAACTTAACTTGGCTTCTATAGGGTGCCTCGGTGTTGATGAGAACCTAAATGATGTACGCTTAGGCTTTTAGGGTGCCTTGGCGTCGACAAACCCTAAATGATGAGACCATGATCTTGTTCCTTGACAATAACCAACTTTTTGACCAAACTTTTTTCCTATTTAGAGCGAAACATGGCCCACAACAATGAGGCCGGAGGTTTGGGCGGCAAGCAATTCTGGGAGCTATCCCAGGAGTTGGAGGAAGAACCTCACCGCTATGAGGACGCCATGGAAGACACTGATCCTGACTACACAACCCCTAGTGGCGTCGGGGATGACACCACTGATGATGGCGCCGCGGATGCCACCACTGATGATGGCGGCGCACGCACAGATGGCAGCCAACCGAAGAGGCAACAGAAGGACCGGCGCCCGAGCGTGCTCGGCACCGTCAGGGGGGAATTTACTGAAGTGAACTTCGACGGGTATCCGACGGCGCCCAAACACGTAGTCAAGGGGTACTCGGTTCAGCTCGGGTGCATTCTCCGGAGCACCGTCTCGATCAACACCGAGAACCTAAGGCATAAGGACCGAGGGAATTTGCACAGCCTCCTCTTCACGAAGCTGCACGAACGATACAAGTTCCCCGCTGAGTTTGCAAACACACACCTCTCAGGGAATAAAGTGAACGGTGCCACCCTCACGAGGATGAGCACGGCCCTGTCTACTTGGAAAAGCACGGTGAAGGCAATGATTGAAAAAGGTGATAGTTATGAGAAGATCAAGGCGAAATATCCTTTGATGAGCGAAGATGACTACAAGGAGTTCAAGATCAAGTGCAAGAGCAGCACAACCTCCGAATCAAGTCAGTGGGGGGAAAGAAATGCAGAAGTTGAACTTAGGGGTCCACCAACTCGGTCCCTGCGGTTACAGAGTGGCGGAGCCTATATGGGACAAGGAGGACGCGGAGCGTGCCGAGCAAGGCCTACCGCCCCGCTTCGAGAAATACCGTGACAAGCAGACCAGGAACTTTCTCAGGGCCCGGTACAAGGAGGACCCGATAACAAAGGAGCTTACCACGGATCTGAAGACCAGGGCGCTTGAGCTTGTTCTGGTAAGGAATACATCCCCCGCGTAATTAGCTCCATATGGTTGCATTCTAATTAATCCCCAATATTTCTAAATGGTTCACGTTCCTTCCGCAGGATAATGAAAGCAGTAGCGCGGGGTCGTATCAGAGCTCCCCTTTCGACACCCCTTTAAATAGGACGTTGAACGTAATGAAAAACAAGGATAAACTTAGTAAGCCGACGTCAGCTGGTCGTGTGGCCGGCAAAGGCTTGTCCACAAAATGGTCGTCATACTATACTGCTGGTGGGCGAAAGGAGAAAAAGACCAGCTCGGAAAGCCAGTCACGCGAGGTTGAAGCACTCATGGCACAAGTGGCGCGGATTCCGGAGATTGTCCAAATGCAAGTGCAACAACAACTGGGAATGACGCTCAACGCCATGGTGCCTATGTTGATTCATGGGCTGACGATGTGGATTGCGGGCGGCCAACAGGGGCCTCCCCCGGTTCCCAGCTTCACGGCCAGCAACTCGTACAACGCGCAGGCGGCGCCATTGGTGTCTCCGGCGGTGCCATTGGTGTCTCCGGCGGAGGCGGTATTCGTGTCTCCGGCGCCGACACGGGCATTGGAGCTTAATGCACCCGGGTGTACGTCGGTCGGCACCTCGCCAGCAAGCGGCCCCTCCATCAGTTGCACGCCCGCCGTTGGCGGTGCCTCGACATTAGCCGAGCTCGACGGCATCACGGTAACTAAGCCTCTCGGCCAATGACTTCATCTCCTTGCCTTTGACTGGGCATCCCTGACGCCCTACATGTTTTCGTAGGGCGCCGCGACGTTCCTTGCACTCTCCTACACTTCGTGGGCGGCGAGTTGGTCGATGTCGCCAAGGGCAGAATCGTTCAACCGGGCAACCCCGTGTTCCACGGTAATCCGATGCCACCCACAGTGTATAGGTTTGAAGTGGTTCGGGTGCTGCCAGGCTGCGACGAGCTGTTTGATACGTCCATTTTGCATCATGCTTTTATATCGATATTTATTGCATTATGGGCTATTATTTCACTTTATGTCACAATACTTATGGCTATTCTCTCTTATTTTACAAGGTTTAGATAAAGAGGGAGAATGTCGGCAGCTAGAATTCTGGGCTGGAAAAGGAGCAAATATTAGAGACCTATTCTGCGCAACTCCAAAATTCCTGAAACTCCATGGAACGTCTTAAAATAAATAAAGAAAAATCCTCGCCAAAGATGAAGGCCAGGGGACCCACACCCTGCTCACGAGGGTGGGGGCGCGCCCCCTACCTCGTGGGCCCCCTGGTGGCTCTCCGACGTCCATCTTCTCCTATATGAAGTCTTCCGATGAGAAAAAAATAGGAAGGAACTTTTCGGGACGAGACTTTGCCGCCACGAGGCGGAACCTTGGCAGATCCAATCTAGAGCTCCGGTGGAGCTGTTCTGCCGGGGAAACTCCCCTCCCGGAGGGGGAAATCATCACCATCGTCATCACCAACGCTCCTCTCATCGGGAGAGGGCAATCTCCATCAACATCTTCACCCGCACCATCTCATCTCCAAACCCTAGTTCATCTCTTGTATCCAATTCTTGTCTCAAAGTCCGGGATTGGTGCTAGTAGGTTGCTAGTAGTGTTGATTACTCCTTGTAGTTGATGCTAGTTGGTTTAATTGGTGGAAGATCATATGTTCAGATCCTATATGCATATTATTACCCCTCTGATTATGAACATGAATATGCTTTGTGAGTAATTACGTTTGTTCCTAAGGACAAGGGAGAAGTCTTGCTATTAGTAGTCATGTGAATTTGGTATTTGTTTGATATTTTGATAAGATGTATGTTGTCTAGCCTCTAGTGGTGTTACGTGAACATCGACTACATAACACTTCACCATTACTTGGGCCTAGAGGAAGGCATTGGGAAGTAATAAGTAGATGATGGGTTGCTAGAGTGACAGAAGCTTAAACCCTAGTTTATGCGTTGCTTCGTAAGGGGCTGATTTGGATCCACATGTCTCATGCTATGGTTAGGTTTACCTTAATACTTTTGTTGTAGTTGTGGATGCTTGCAATAGAGGTTAATCATAAGTGGGATGCTTGTTCAAGTAAGAACAGCACCCAAGCACCGGTCCACCCACATATCAAATTATCAAAGTATCGAACGCGAATCATATGAACGTGATGAAAACTAGCTTGACAATATTCCCATGTGTCCTCGGGAGCGCTTTTCCTATTATAAGAGTTTGTTCCGGCTTGTCCTTTGCTACAAAAAGGATTGGGCCACCTTGCTGCACTTTATTTACTTTTGTTACTTGTTGCTCATTACAATTTATCTTATCACAAAACTATCTGTTATCACTTATTTCAGTACTTGCAGAGAATACCTTACTGAAAACCGCTTATCATTTCCTTCTGCTCCTCGTTGGGTTCGACACTCTTACTTATCGAAAGGACTATGATAGATCCCCTATACTTGTGGGTCATCACTGTTACCTCCGATTCGACCCGCTGGGGCCGACGAACAAGTTGAGATGACCCTCAGCGCCTGCGTAAGCTGGCCCCTGCTTTGGCCGAAGAGCCAGATTCGTTTGGGGGCGGGGGACACCACCCCACAAACAAGACCGCCAGTCGTGTCGGCGCCAAGCCATGGCAAGAACGCCGCAACGCTACCGGACATGCTGGACATCCCTATGGCACAGGATCCGGACATGCATATGGCACAGGATCCGGACGACGACGACAACGATGATGGTACATTTACCAACGTCGATAAGTACTTTGCTGAACATGGGTACGGTGACGAGTTCTGCAGGCCTCCTTCTCAAGAACCTAACCAAGACGACCGCGATCTAGCTGGTACGGCGGAGAAACCCAATTGCAACAGGCGTCGTCTGGCGTTCAGTTCTCAGGAGACGCCTCCAGCTGCTGCCTTCACCGAGCCTCAGATAGCTGAGGTGCGAAATATTATCAGCCCCAACACGCTCAAGAAGGCGGTCTGTGAGAAGAACTCGGTCACATTACAGCAGATCAAGAAGAAGGGACGGAAACGAAAGGCTAAAAAGGGCGCCGGTGTGAGCCAGCCGGCACCGAGTACGATCCGTGCTCAGGACGGGCCACCTTCACCTAAGGATATCTCGAGGAGGGTGCATGTGGCGGGTAGGGCGATGCTACCGACAAATATGCTCAATGCTGCAATCGGTGCTATGCGGAGTCTGCATGACAGTGTTCTTTCTTTGGAGAAGCGGCGTCTCAGAGAGAATGATGTGGCATACCCGGTTTTCGTGGCCAAGGTGCCAGAGGGCAAGGGCTTTGTGGATGGCACCATCGGGGGTATGATCGTCCTGCGGTCTGATGACATCTTTGCTATGTTTAACCTTCATCCACTGCACTACACCTTCGTTCGGCTGTTTTCGCTGAGTATGGAGATGTGGATCATTAGAGACAAGACCCCGGACATCGTGATAGTCGACCCCTTCTACATGCGTGCCAAGCTCTTTGGCAGCGCTGGGGACCGCCAAGTCGCGAGTTCACACCTCGAAGGCGTCATTCTGGCAAACCCAGATAAGGATAACTTCCTCATGGCTTACTTTCCCGAGTAAGTCATCCCTTAACCGCACCGAAATATATGATTTCTTAGATTTCGATCGTTCTTTTTTTTTCTAACATTCCGTGTTCTGTGCAGTGACATACATTGCACACTCATCCTCTTAAACCCGAAATATTCCATGGCCACGTATTTCGACCCGAACCGTGACTCCAAGATGGACTACACAAATATCAAGAAAGTTCTTGATGATGTTCTCCCCGGCTACACCAAATCTGGAGGCACCTTCACCAGGCCAGTTCGTAGGTACGGCAGGCACGTGTTCGCCCACAATACTAAGTTCTACTACGTCAAGCAGCCGCCTGGCGGTCAGAAGGATGCCTACTACGCCCTCCATCACATGCGGGCGATCGTACGGGACCATCATCACCTTCTGCTACCAGATAATCTCAAAGATTGGGCCGCGAGCTTGTCGGCAATCCAGGACGCGGACATCAGACAAGAATTCTTTCGTATCCAGTCGGAGTTTGCGGACATCAACCATTAATATGTCCTTCATACCTCAGGGCAGTTCTACCTCAGATATCAATCGTCCAACAGTGAGATAGACACAACGCTACAATTGCAGGCTGACAACGCCCGCGATTTCATGACCATCACGACAGATGGCGGCTTCATCCACGCTCTGGTCCCATGAGTCGAGTCGAAAGTAGTGATGCTATGTGTAGTTCTGAAACATTGATTGGCCCATGTTGTAATTAAACTTTAATGAATTGTATGTCTCTTTGGTTTGGTCAGTCGCTCAACTTAGATGTAATCGATGCTATTTATTAGTAGGACCATGAATCGTGCTATTAATGTCTTGCTTTTTTCTTCCGACCCTTTTGTTGCATACTTATATATTACTTATGTATTGTCTGTTGTTTGGCTTGTGCATAGAGATGTCGTCGTATGTCATGTACAAGGGTAAGGTTCCCGGAGTCTACGACGACTGGGAGGAGTGTCGGAGACAGGTTCACCGTTTCAGCGGTAACAGTTACAAAGGGTACCCCACTAGGGCGGAGGCGGAATCTAGATACGCCCGCTATCTAGCGGGAGAGAGGAGGGAGCATTGGAGGAACCGGATGAAGACCAGTTTCATCGTGATGATGCTCATCGTGATGACCGCAGCTATCTTCTATGTGATGATAGTTTAGATGATCGATATCGACTTGTAATGTAAAGACAAACTCGCTACTCGTGGTCTCGAGACTTGTAATGTTTTATCTTTGTTCGGTCTTTTGAATTCGGAGACTAATATGATGAATTGTATTCGGAGACTAATCTTCTATTGTATTCGATGAATCTGCTGTTGCTGTGTGCTGCTATCTACATTCTGTCCAATAATATATTTTGTAACCTGTGCAAAAATCAGAAAAGTAAAAAAAAACTAATATTCATACTAATGGCGCATCACCTCAAAGTGCGCCATTAGTATGCCAAAGTATACTAATGGCGCATCACTACACAGTGCGCCATTAGTATGCCAAAGGATACTAATGGCGCATCACCCCACAGTGCGCCATTAGTATGCCAAAGCACGTGGGTAAATATGGCCCCCTGGGAGGCATACTAATGGCGCATGGTGGTTTATACTAATGGCGCACGGCGTGGTGCGCCATTAGTATACCAGATACTAATGGCGCACCAGTGGTGCGCCATTAGTAAAAATACTAGTGGCGTGGTACTAGTGGCGCACCAGTAGTGGTGCGCCATTAGTAGGCAAAACTGGTGCGCCACTAGTAGGCCTTTTCCTAGTAGTGCCTTCTGTACCCAAGATAACCCATCTTGGGGCTTTTTTTGGAGCTCCGCCAGAGGGGGCATTGATCACGGAGGGCCTCTACATCAACTCCATGGCCCCTCCAATGATGTGTGAGTAGTTTACTTCAGACCTTCGGGTCCATAGCTAGTAGCTAGATGGCTTCTTCTCTCTCTTTGGATCTCAATACAAAGTTCTCCTCGATTCTCTTGGAGATATATTCGATGTAATCTTCTTTTGCGGTGTGTTTGTCGAGATCCGATGAATTGTGGGTTTATGATCAAGTTTATCTATGAACAATATTTGAATCTTCTCTGAATTCTTTTATGTACGATTGGTTTATCTTTGCAAGTCTCTTCTAATTATCAGTTTGGTTTGGCCCACTAGATTGATCTTTCTTGCAATGGGAGAAGTGCTTAGCTTTGGGTTCAATCTTGCGGTGCTCGATCCCAGTGACAGAAAGGGAAACGACACGTATTGTATTGTTGCCATCGAGGATAAAAAGATGGGGTTTACATCATATTGCATGAGTTTATCCCTCTACATCATGTCATCTTGCTTAAGGCGTTACTCTGTTCTTATGAACTTAATACTCTAGATGCATGCTGGATAGCGGTCAATGTGTGGAGTAATAGTAGTAGATGCAGAATCGTTTCGGTCTACTGGTCATGGACATGATGCCTATATACATGATCATGCCTAGATATTCTCATAATTATTCGTTTTTCTATCAATTGCTCGACAGTAATTTGTTCACCCATCGTAATACTTATGCTATCTTGAGAGAAGCCACTAGTGAAACCTATGGCCCCCGGGTCTATTCTCCATCATATAAATTTCCCATCTACTTTAATTTGCAATCTTTACTTTCAATCTATATCATAAAAATACCAAAAATATTTATCTTATTATTATTATCTCTATCAGATCTCACTCTTGCAAGTGGCCGTGAAGGGATTGACAACCCCTTTATCACGTTGGTTGCGAGGTTCTTATTTGTGTGTGTAGGTACGAGGTGACTTGCGCGTGGTCTCCTACTGGATTGATACCTTGGTTCTCAAAAACCGAGGGAAATACTTATGCTGCTTTACTGCATCACCCTTTCCTCTTCAAGGGAAAACCAACGCAGTGCTCAAGAGGTAGCAAGAAGGATTTCTGGCGCCGTTGCCGGGGAGATCTACGCCAAGTCAAGACATACCAAGTACCCATCACAACTCTTATCCTTCGCATTACATTATTTGCCATTTGCCTCTCATTTTCCTCTCCCCCACTTCACCCTTGCCGTTTTATTCGCCCTCTCTTTCTGTTGGCCTCTTTTTCCTTCCTGCTTTATGTGTGCGCGTTCTTTTGCAATCTGTTGTCATCATGTCTGAAACTGGGGAGGTTATCATTGATAAGGATAATAATATGGAAAACTTTGATGCTATTGATGATCCTCTTGAAAATCCTACTATTTTACACACTAAAAAGTTTCGGATTGGTAGCTGTAATATTATTGGGAAGGGAGTTATTCAAGATTTCTTTACTTGTGTCGGTTCTTTTCCCACCATGAGTGGATCTATCCTTCATAAAACTACTAGTCTCGCAGATGCTATATCTTTGCTCATAGTTGAACTTGAAAGACAATTTTTACATATGCATCCTTCCATACAAAGGATTTTCCTAGAATTTTCTAGTATTGAGCATTCTTCTGTTAAGCGAGCAGCAACCATCTTTTTAGCTCATGAGTTCAGATTTATAACAAAAGAAGCCAATGAAATTTTTGCGCATTATAGGGGTGGATGCTGGCCGTCCTCCCATAGAAGCGATCCTTTTCTATCAAGAAGACATTATGCGTTTACGGTCTTTAGATCATGTTGCTTTTAATGAAAACCTTAGAAAAAAGGTTCCTACCGATGCTCTTGTCAATAGGATCTTTGAACTTAATGATAATTTTTACATCCAGAACAATGGGCTAGGTTTTTCCCTTAAATAAAGGCTCATGAATTTTTTTCCAAAAGAATGCTTATAATGATGAATTGATTGTGCAATATGAGGGGCCAAAGGAGGAACCAATACCTCCCGAGCTTGATCTTGGGGACTTTTGTCTCATTAAATTTAGCCCTTTTGATTACTTTTGCTTGCCACAAAGAAAGCTTGCTGCTGAACGTAAGGAGTATGAGATGAGCTTTCGCGATTTAACTTATCATTATCATGGCAATACCTAGATTTATCTTCGCTTTTATGCCTAGCTAGGGGCGTTAAACGATAGCGCTTGTTGGGAGGCAACCCAATTTCATTTTTATTCCTTGATTTTTTCTCCTGTTTAGTAATAAAAAAATTATCTAGCCTTTGTTTTGGTTGTGTTTTTTGTGTTTAATTAGTGTTTGTGCCAAGTAGAACCGTTGGGAAGACTTGGAGAAAGTCTTGTTGATCTTGCTATAAAAAACAGAAACTTTACCGCTCACGAGAATTGCTGGCATTTTTTATTGGAGAGTTCTATTTAGTTAATTATTTTTTCAGATGATTAATATATAAATTCCTCACATCCAGCAATTTAGTTTAGAATTTTTGGGGTTCCAGAAGTTTGCGTTAGTTACAGATTACTACAGACTGTTCTGTTTTTGACAAATTCTGTTTTTCGTGTGTTGTTTGCTTATTCTGATGAATCTATGGCTAGTAAAAGAGTTTATAAACCATAGAGAAGTTGGAATACAGTAGGTTTAACACCAATATAAATAAATAATGAGTTCATTACAGTACCTTGAAGTGGTGTTTTGTTTTCTTTCACTAACGGAGCTCACGAGAATTTCTTGTTAAGTTTTGTGCTGTGAAGTTTTCAAGTTTTGGATAAAGATTTGATGGATTATGGGACAAGGAGTGGCAAGAGCCTAAGCTTGGGGATGCCCATGGCACCCCAAGGTAAAATACAAGGACACCAAAAAGCCTAAGCTTGGGGATGCCCCGGAAGGCATCCCCTCTTTTGTCTTCGTTCATCGGTAACTTTACTTGGAGCTATATTTTTATTCGCCACATGATATGTGTTTTGCTTGGAGCGTCTTGTATGATTTGAGTCTTTGCTTTTTAGTTTACCACAATAATCCTTGCTGTACACACATTTTGAGAGAGACACACATGAATTGGAATTTATTAGAATACTCTATGTGCTTCACTTATATCTTTTGAGCTATATAGTTTTTGCTCTAGTGCTTCACTTATATCTTTTAGAGAATGGTGGTGGTTTTATTTTATAGAAATAATTGATCTCTCATGCTTCACTTATATTATTTTGAGAGTCCTTTAGAACAACATGGCAACTTGCTTTTAGGCATAATAAAAACTTTCATATAAGTGCATTGAATACTAAGAGAAGTTTGATACTTGATGATTGTTTTGAGATATGGAGATGGTGATATTAGAGTCATGCTAGTTGAGTAGTTGTGACTTTGAGAAATACTTGTGTTGAAGTTTGTGATTCCCGTAGCATGCACGTATGGTGAACCGTTATGTGATGAAGTTGGAGCATGATTTATTTATTGATTGCCTTCCTTATGAGTGGCGGTCGGGGACGATGGTCTTTTCCTACCAATCTATCCACCTAGGAGCATGCGCGTAGTATTTTGTTTCGATAACTAATAGATTTTTGCAATAAGTATGTGAGTTCTTTATGACTAATGTTGAGTCCATGGATTATACGCACCCTCACCCTTCCACCATATTGCTAGCCTCTCTAGTACCACGCAACTTTCGCCGGTACCATAAACACACCATATACCTTCCTCAAAACAGCCACCAGACCTACATATTATGGCATTTCCATAGCCATTCCGAGATATATTGCCATGCAACTTTCCACCGTTTCGTTCTTATGACACGCTTCATCATTTTCATATTGCCATGCATGATCATGTAGTTGACATCGTATTTGTGGCAAAGCTACCGTTCATAATTCTTTCATACATGTCACTCTTGATTCATTGCATATCCCGGTACACTGCCGGAGGCATTCGCATAGTGTCATATTTTGTTCTAAGTATTGAGTTTTAATCCTTGAGTTGTAAGTAAAAAGAAGTGTGATGATCATCATTATTAGAACATTGTCTCAGTGAGGAAAGGATGATGGAGACTATGATTCCCCCACAAGTCGGGATGAGACTCCAGACGAAAAAAAAGATAAAAAAGTCCAAAAAAAGGCCCAAAAAAGTGAGAGAAAAAGAGAGAAGGGACAATGTTACTATCCTTTTTTCACACTTATGCTTCAAAGTAGCACCATGATCTTCATGATAGAGGGTCTCCTATGTTGTCACTTTCATAAACTAGTGGGAATTTTACATTATAGAACTTGGCTTGTATATTCCAATGATGGGCTTCCTCAAATTGCCCTAGGTCTTCGTGAGCAAGCAAGTTGGATGCACACCCACTTAGTTTCAGTTAGAGCTTTCATACACTTATAGCTCTAGTGCATCCATTGCATGGCAATCCCTACTCACTCACATTGATATCTATTAATGGGCATCTCCATAGCCCATTGATACGCCTAGTTGATGTGAGACTATCTTCTCCTTTTTTTCTCCACAACCATCATTCTATTCCACCATAGTGGTATATCCATGGCTCACGCTCATATATTGCGTGAAGATTGAAAAAGTTTGAGAATATCAAAAGTATGAAACAATTGCTTGGCTTGTCATCGGGGTTGTGCATGATTTAATATTTTGTGTGATAAAGATAGAGCATAGCCAGACTATATGATTTTGTAGGGATAACTTTCTTTGGCCATGTTATTTTGAGAAGACATGATTGCTTAGTTAGTATGCTTGAAGTATTATTATTTCTATGTCAATATTAAACTTTTATCTTGAATCTTTCGGATCTAAACATTCATGCCACAATAAAGAAAAATTACATTGAGAAATATGTTAGGAAGCATTCCACATCAAAAATTCTATTTTTATCATTTACCTACTCGAGGATGAGCAGGAATTAAGATTGGGGATGCTTGATACGTCTCCAACATATTTATAATTTTTTATTGCTCCATGCTATTATATTATCTATTTTGGATGTTAATGGGCTTATTTTCATATTTTTATATTATTTTTGGGACTAACCTATTAATCGGAGGCCCAGCCCAAATTGCTGTTTTTTTGCCTATTTTAGTGTTTCGCCGAAAAGGAATATCAAACGGAGTCCAAATGGAATGAAACCTTTGGGAGCATTATTTTTGGAACAAACGTGACCGAGGAGACTTGGAGTGGTCGTCAAGAAACAATCGAGGAGGCCACGAGGCAGGGGGCGCGCCCTCCACCCTCGTGGGCCCCTCGTTGCTCCACCGACCTACTTCTTCCTCCTATATATATATATATATATATATATATATATATATATATATATATATATATATATATATATATATATATCCATATACATCGCAAACATCCAGGAGCACCACGAAACCCTATTTCCACCGCCGCAACCTTCTGTACCCAAGATATCCCATCTTAGGGCCTTTTCCGAAGCTCCGCCGGAGGGGGCATTGATCACGGAGGGCCTCTACATCAACTCCATGGCCCCTCCGATGATGTGTGAGTAATTTACTTCAGACCTTCGGGTCTATAGCTGGTAGCTAGATGGCTTATTCTCTCTCTTTGGATCTCAATACAAAGTTCTCCTCAATTCTCTTGGAGATCTATTCGATGTAATCTTCTTTTGCGGTGTGTTTGTCGAGATCCGATGAATTGTGGGTTTATGATCAAGTTTATCTATGAACAATATTTGAATCTTGTCTGAATTCTTTTATGTATGATTGGTTTATCTTTGCAAGTCTCTTTGAATTATCAGTTTGGTTTGGCCTACTATATTGATCTTTCTTGCAATGGGAGAAGTGCTTAGCTTTGGGTTCAATCTTGCGGTGCTTGATCACAGTGACAGAAAGGGAAACGACACGTATTGTATTGTTGCCATCGAGGATAAAAAGATGGGGTTTACATCATATTGCATGAGTTTATCCCTCTACATCATGTCATCTTGCTTAAGGCGTTACTCTGTTCTTATGAACTTAATACTCTAGATGCATGCTGGATAGCGGTCGATGTGTGGAGTAATAGTAGTAGATGTAGAATCGTTTCGGTCTACTTGTCATGGACGTGATGCCTATATACATGATCATGCTTAAATATTCTCATAATTATTCGCTTTCCTATCAATTGCTCAGCAGTAATTTGTTCACCCACCATAATACTTATGCTATCTTGAGAGAAGCCACTAGTGAAACCTATGGCCCCCGGGTCTATTCTCCATCATATAAGTTTCCCATCTACTTTATTTTGCAATCTTTACTTTCAATCTATATCATAAAAATACCAAAAAATATTTATCTTATTATTATTATCTCTATCAGATCTCACTCTTGCAAGTGGCCGTGAAGGGATTGACAACCTCTTTATCGCATGGGTTGCGAGGTTCTTATTTGTGTGTGTAGGTACGAGGTGACTCGCGCGTGGTCTCCTACTGGATCGATACCTTGTTTCTCAAAAACTGAGGGAAATACTTACGCTGCTTTACTGCATCATCTTTCCTCTTCAAGGGAAAACCAACGCAGTGCTCAAGGGGTAGCAAACCCCAGTCCGACCGAGGCGACGGAGCAAGCCGGGAATATGACGCCGAAGTCCCCGGCGTGGGTTAATGAAGTGATGACAAAGCCCCCGGTCCAGCCGAGGTGACGTGGTACATTGGTACGCCGAGGTGACAGCGTTGCCCAATCCGAATCATTTACCTGTGCACAGAAAATAGTGCAAGCCGGAGATAGTAGTAATAATAATAAAATGATTGCATAATTAATTTATGCGAAGTGAATAATGTGGTAAATATGGCTTGAACGCTGAAGTTAGCTCGATGGTGTGATAGTGGTGTGACATGGCGATGTCGACAGAGGTTGGACGGACTCGGTGACAGCGAGAGACTGGCAGACGGACACCATGTACGAGGGTCGGAAAAATTTCGCTACAAAAATAACGCAGCACAAAAGGACAGAAAATATTCTTTGTATAATAATTTATGTGCTAAACAAATAGCTAAGAAAAATAAAGCCTGGATGGCGATGGTCGTGGAGGACCAAAGCGAATAAAGAAACATCGGTCGAACTTTGATTGTTGCCCGAAGTAGTGCTAGCTGGACTGCTAGTATTCGTCAATACGTGAAGTATTGTTGTAGATTAGATCACAAGGATCGTGCTTGCAAAACTAGTATTTAATTAGTTTAAAAATACTTTAGGCCTATGCACTTTCGAAAAGGATTATTAGGAACTGCCAGCAGCTGATGAAGAGCTAAATTAAAAAAAGGATACACAGTCCGTACGTCCAGTGGTCAGATTGAGTATGGATCTGATGTATCCGGATCCAATGTATCGCCAAGCAGCGAAGCGAACACAGTCCATACATTATACGAGTCAGTGGATGAGGATTGAGGAGCCCCATCCGCATTGCTTGTTTACTCCTCAGACTATACGTCTGCGCTTTTTTCTTTCGATCGATCTCACGTGAAGTAACCATGAAGACAGATCATCGGATCAATATGATCGCCCTCCACGTTGTGCTCCGCCGCAAAAGAAATTTCTGTGGACAGAATAACATGAACGAGCAGTGGTAATTTGTAAAGAATTTCAATTTACTTTCATTATTTTAAATGAAAACATAACACCTGATTTGGCTAGGCGAGGTGACAACATGATAGGGTCACAATCGAATTTTGATGTCCGCCAAGCTGCGGACAAGGATTTGACCAGCAAGAAGCCGGCCAGATTGGCTCCAATAAAAACGCCACGTACGAGCATCAGCAGGATACATCTGCAAAAATAATACAGTACCGTCCAACAAAAAATATTATGTGTAATAATCTCTTCCTTAATAATAAAGCACGGGTTGAGTCTTCGGATTCACCGTCGCGGTGCTTTTACAAAAACGTCCCTGTTATTTGAAGCATTCAACCCGCAGTCCCTTTCTAAGTGGATTCTTAAAAAACGTTTCGTTTTTGCAAGTATATTCAACCCGCGGTTCTTTTTAAAGTGCAATTGAATAAAGACACGGCTTCCTTCCATGCTCCTCGATCTGTACGGTATGGCGCCGCCGCCGGCCCGCCGGTCTTCTTCTCCGGCCGTCAGCGCCCTCTTTTCCTTCCCCTCAATATCCGCTCCTAATCTTCTCCGGCGTCTCCCGCAGTCTCCTCAATCTCCAACCTCTTGCTCCAGTGCTGTTCTTCTCTGATTTGGATCGAGTTGGAGTCCGTCTCCAACAAAAAATCATGGAGTGCCCGACCCGGATTGGACTTGCCGGCCATAAGAAGGAAGGATCCTCCACCGCTTGCCTGCCTTGCGCCTCCGGCGTTCTCGCGTCGCGGCTCGACCTGGCCCTTGCCCTGTCTCTCGCCATCGGCTCCCAGGTCAGAGACCTCGCCTCGGTCCTCCTTCTTAGCGCCTGGGTCGCCAGCCACGCTCAGCCCCCTCCTTGGCTTCGATCTGATGGCCCTTCCCCAACCTCCTCGACCTCGACAGATCCGGGAGGCCGCTGCTCGGTCAGGAAGGTGTGTTGTGATGTCTGAAGTCCTCTTACTTCCACTAAGTTTCAGGTTTAACCTCTGTATAATCTCAACTCAAGCAAGTTTCGCGCAGCAATTGAGGAGGCTTTCCTAGCCCAGCTTGTTTTTCTGAACTCCAAATAGGTGGGTTTTTCTCTCTCTCAGTAGTTTGTGGATGAGCTTCCATGTATAGGCTTTGCTGACTACAGTTTTTTAAGGATTAGAAAATACAGAGTATTCCTGTCCTGATTGTACACAAGAGAATAATGATAGTTGAACCTCGAAGGGGCATATGTGCTAGAGCGGCGGAAGCTTGTGAAGCCATGGTCTGTGATCTGCAGATATATAGTAGGAACAAGTGCGATTTGGATTTCCTTTTTGTTTGTCTTATGTGTCGCTTTGAGATGATGAGGCCGAGATATGGCCTTGCTGCTGTGCGTCAGAACCATGGCTCGAATGTGTGTTCCAGCCTCTATCAGACCTGGCCTCTAAGCATATACTTCCAAGCTAC
>NC_041382.1:622047242-622050694 GCF_002162155.2 Triticum dicoccoides
TTGAGTTCCAGTTTAGTTCAATAAAGGAAAGCTTTCTCTTCATGGTTTGCTCCTTATGATTCAAGAAGGAAGACCACCAGACACTTTTCTATAATTAGGTGATGTAGTGAACCTTCATCTTGCAGTCAAATTGCTTACATATACTGCCTCTTCATTTGCACCGTCGAAAATTGCACATGGGCTGATTCAGACTTTGAGGGTTCAGAAAACAGCTTGAAGAGCCAATCGGTATGAAGGTGTTGCTCCTTTGTACCAGATCGTAAATAGAAGGGGACATGGTTCAGATTTGTGACTATTGTGTGCTCTTGGACAGCCGAGGTACATGTTAGTTTTCTTTAACTACAGAAGCTAAATTCTTGTGAATTAGGATATCAGGTGTACACATTACTTTTATTTTGAATCGTGTTCTCAATGCACTATCTATCTATCCAAGTATTCAAGGGAATTAATGGTGGCGGAATACATGCGTTTGCTCGTGCCCTTGTGCCCCTTGATGCTCGACCTTTTTTGGGGTTCTAGCATGACTCTGTGGTCAGTCTTACTGAGATTGTTGGTCCTGTTCTAACTTATGATAATGTTGATCAGCAGGGAGTGGGTGTCAGAAGAGGGACGTTGGTGGTGTTCGAGATGTATCGGTGGTCAGCTGTTGGCAGGGCCCTCATGGAGACACTGGACAAGATGGTGCTCAGTGGTGTGCTCAGCCCCAAGCTCGCCTTAAGCATCCTCCTGCAGTCCGGTAAGGTCCATTCGACATTTCCTCATTTGTGAATCAATCAACAAGCCTATAAAATAATAAATTGCATGCAGTTGGGTGTTTTTATCTTGATCTTCTTGTTTCTTTTAGTCCATGAGAGGTTGGAGCACCAGGTCTAGCAAGGCATTCTTCAAGTAATTCATCTCATCCAGTAGGTTGATTGTTTTTTTGGTAAGTCATCTCATCCAGTAGCTTGATAGTAGGGCTGGTTTCCATTGGTGCATTACTTCGTAAAGAAAATAAATCACATTGCATTTACCCAATGATTCTTGTCCAGAACCAATCATATTATTTCTTTTCTACGAGTACTATATATGTTGATTATTCAGAGGTCTCATCTTTTGAGACTTGCAAAGGTAAGACGTACGAAGAATGAGAGATGGTGCAAGTTTCTTAAGTTTATCATCCCATTGAAGCATCACAAAATGCAAGTAGTACTATTCAAAGGGGTGAAGAAATAACATGCTAATCATTTTTAGAGGGCAAACTAGCTACCATTTTTTTAAATGGAGTGTGGCATTGACCTCTGAGTCTGGAGCAATTGTACTAAAAGTGTTTGATATTAACAAGTGACAACTAGCCAGACTGGTTACATGTGATGAGCTCCCTAGAGGCGCAACAGAGGCGATAAACTCTTAGGTATTTTTGGTAAAATAAATTTGTTCTTCTGTACATTTTGTTGTACGAGCTAAAACATGGCAGTTTAGACAAACAACACACTTCAGCCTCTGCTTATAATTGGATTAAAGATGCACATCTGCCTTTTCTTGCGTTGTGCTCAGAGCATAGAATTTCATTCTGTTAATTCATTGATCGTGGCAGGATTTAAACTTCTACAGGAAATTAGTAGTGATTGTTTGTACTGCATTTCAAAGTTAGAACTAAAGGAGACACGGGCGTGACAATTACACCATTTGAAGGTCTATCTTTTGCACAATCTGAATTTATTATTGTGTTGGCGAGCTATGAAAGAACGGTGGTGCTGCAGCACTGAGGTACGTATATTACTTGCAATGACATGCATTTGATGGCCACCTTTACAGAAGCTCCTCTCTGGAAACAAGGAGCAAATGACTATTATTTGAAATCTGTTGTGCATTATTATTTTTGGTTATGTTCCAAAATCCTAGATGCATAGCAAAGCACATTAGTGGATATATGAATCATTTTTGTCTACTGATTCTTGTTCAATTACTTTTATGAAAGGCAAGGGTATGCACTTTTCACTATCAATCTTGGAGTAAGACGCCTGCAAGTGAGGAGCAGTTGATGAAAGCTATTGGTTACCACACCTCTTATTAGTGCCAAGTTGTAGCATCTGAATTGCTGTGGTGTTCTTTCATAGTCTTTCTTAGCTTTATTTATTTTCCATTGATTGCTGACCTATATAGTGTTGTAATTTCCCATAACTACAAACTATCGGGCTAACATATTGGCATCTGCCAGTATTGCCCTTCATACGGAAAGACTGAAAATGCTGAAGAACTGCCTGGCAAGCATATTGGCAGTAGACTTTCAGTGAGACTTCAGTTTCCATCATCAAAGTGCTCGTAAGATTAGTTAAGTAGAAAATGTTTTATTAAAGGACTCATAAAGCTTATTTGGAATTGGATGAGGTTACTTTATGGAACAACAACGTGTGATATGCTAAGTAATAAACGGTTACATAAGTTCATTCAGGAGTTCACCATCAATTTGCTATGGTTATCATAAGTCATGGACTACTAATGATATAAATCTACAGATTGACCTCTTATTATACCCTGAGTGCCATCAATTTCAAGAGAATAACGAGGCATGCTACCTGCTTTATTCTTCCTTGCATAACTATATATGCAGCTGGACTTTATCATTTGTCACACTGATTTATACACTGTAATTATGTAGCCACCCATTGTGTCAAAACGAGCCTTCCTTGGTCCAGGGAGATAGAGAAGGTGGCTCGTTCGCAAGTTCAAGCTGGCCATGAGCGACGCTCTTTAGTCGCTCCCAGCAATGCACTGTGTGTTGGCTGGGATCTTACCCAGATAGTATCTCCAGTACTGTAATGGCAGATTATACTCCTGATTAGTTGAGTGATACAATTTCTTTCCAATTTTTTTTGTTTTAGCCCATGGTTATTTGGTTAAAGATTGTTATGTTTTTTGTTCTCCCGTTGCAACGCACGAGCATTTGTGCTAGTAATCTACAAAACACATTACAACGGCAGGTATTGAGTCCTCCCTGTTGATCGCCTGTTAGTGCACATAGCAATTTGAGGGAAGAGAAAATTGGCCAGCTTGAAGTAGTAGTGCTAGGTGTTGAGTATATTATGTGCGTATATGTTTGTGTATAGGGCCCACCTTCTGTTTTCTCTGTATAGTTAAGGTTGTGACCCACCTCTGTATTTATATATACGTGCCTGGTGCACCGATCAATACATCGCGATTGCACAACTCACATCCTGCCCTTCTACATGGTATCTATCACAGCACGATCCTAAGCCGCCGCCGCCGCTCCTCCCCGCCGCCGCCATCAGCCGCCGCCGCCGCCATCGTCCTCCCGGTCACCGCCGCCGCCGCTGGTTGCCGCCGCCCCTCCCCACAACTCCGCCTTCCACCGCCGCCGCCTCTCCCCGAGGCCGCCGCCGAACGCCGCTAGCTTCCGCCCACCTCCCGCACCACCCAGCCCTCTCTCCCGCACCACCCGCCCGTGCCGC
>NC_041382.1:622050953-622175729 GCF_002162155.2 Triticum dicoccoides
GTGCCGCGCACCCCACCTCCAGCCCGCGCCGCACCACCTCCCAACCCGCGCCGCACCACCTCCCAACTCGCGCCGCGTCACGCGCCCCAAACCCTAACCCTAGCCATGAGCTCCTCCTCCTCCACCGTCTCAAACCCGTTCGCTGGTCCCGATGTCACCCTCGTCTGCGACCTCATCATCCATGAGCGTGTCCCGATGAAGCTTGATCAAAACACCGCGTCCTACTCCGCTTGGAAGCGGTATTTTTCGCTTGTGTTCCGTGAGTACCTCCTACACGGCCACGTGGATGACACCGTGGACTCGGCGCTCATGATCAACAACGAGGAGTGGATGATCCTTGACGCCACCATCATCCGCTGGTTCTACCTCACCATCTCCAGCGACCTCTTCTACACCGTGGTGGCTGACGACGATGATGCCTACGCGGTCTGGACCAAGCTCAATGGCCTCTTCATCGACAACAGGCTGCAGCGCAAGGTCCTTCTCCACGGCGAGTTTTATGGGTGCCAGCAGCTTGACTCGTCCATCGATGATTTCTGCATGCGCCTCAAGAAGCTTGCCGATGAGCTCCGTGATCTCGGGGAGACGATCGGTGACGAGCTCCTCATCAGCACCCTCACCGTCGGACTCAATGAGGATTTTGGGAACGCCGACTCCAACCTCACCCTCATCCTGGAGCCTACCTTCGCTAAGGTGGTCGCGTACCTCAAGTTGGAGGAGCGCCGGATGCGGATGGCGTGGACTCGCGCAACCCACACCGCCCTCGTCGCCAGCACCCGCGGGGCTCAAGGCCCGCCACCACCGCGCCCGACGCCGCCCCAGCCGGCTGCGCCCGGCTTCCCGTCGGCCCGGCCGCTCCCTTCCCGCCGCCCCAGCCGGCGGCCAATGGGGGGTCGTCGCGGTGGCCGCAAGTAGGGGGCGCCGGAGCTCAGGGAGGAGCACCCCGCCCGCCGCAGCCAACCTATCAGCCGGCCCCGTGGTACGCTGGCCCGAACCCACGGACCGGCGTCGTGCACGCCTACTCCACGCCGGTTCCCCGTGCCCCTGCCCCGGGTATCCTCGGTGCGTGGCCACCGTCGCACCAGGCGTTCTACGCCGCGCCGCAGCCCTATGCGGCGCCCTACACGGCGCCTTACGGCCAGCAGCCGCAGCCAAGCGGGCTGCCGTCGCTGCCCCCGACGGCCCCGCCACAGCCTCTCCCGCCGGCGCCGTGGGACCCGGCCCTCCTGGCGGCACTCCACACCGCCCCTTCTCCATCCAGCTACACCGGCGACGGCGACTGGTACATGGACACCGGAGCAACCGCCCACATGGCGGCTTATCCCGGTAACCTCCACACCTCCTATCCCGTCCACACTTCCAACTGCATCACCGTCGGTGACGGCTCCTCTCTTCCTATCACCCACATAGGTCATGCATATTTTCTGTCTAACTCCACTCCAATATCCATGTCTAATGTCTTAGTTTCTCCTAAGCTTATTAAAAATCTTGTTTCTGTTCGTTCTCTTACACGTGAAAATCATGTTACCGTTGAATTTGACAAGTATGGTTTTTCTGTTAAGGACGCTCGCACGCGGATGGTGATCCACCGATGTGACACCCCCGACGAGCTCTACCTCGTTCACTCCGCCACCTCCACCACTTCCGCCGCCCCTGTCGCTCTCGCCACCAGAGTGGATCTTTGGCACGCTCGCTTGGGTCATCCTAATCCTACCACCCTTCACCATATACTTTGGAGTTTTTCTTTCACGTGTAATAAGAACGAGGATCACTCGTGTCATGCATGTCGCCTCGGCAAACATGCTCGTCTCCCGTTTAGGGCTTCTTCTTATGTTGCATCATACCCGTTTGAGTTAATTCATAGTGATGTTTGGACATCTCTTGTTGCCAGTAACATGGGCTTTCTTTATTATCTTGTCATACTTGATGATTTCTCGCATTATATGTGGACCTTCCCATTGCGCCGCAAGTCGGATGCTATATCCACTCTCGCCGCCTTCTACTCCTATTTTCTCACGCCGTTTGGTCGTCCCATTCTCGCGTTGTAGACAGATAATGGGAAGGAGTTCGACAACCTCGCTGTTCGCACTCTTCTCACCACACATGGCACGACTTTTCGTCTCACTTGCCCGTACACCTCGCAGCAGAACGGTCGCGCTGAGCGTATCCTTCGCATTCTTAATGATTGTGTTCGGACTCTTCTTTTTCATCCCAATGTGCCTCCGCGCTTTTGGCCTGATGCTCTCGCCACCGCTTCACTCCTCATTAACATCCGTCCTTGTCGCACTCGCGGGAACTTTGCATCTCATCACCTGCTCTTCGGTGCACCACCTTCTTATGATGAGCTTCGCATCTTCGGCTGCCTTTGCTACCCTAGCATCGCCGCTACTGCGCCTCATAAGCTTGCACCCCGCTCCGTCGCCTGCATCTTTCTCGGCTACCCACCTAACACCAAGGGCTATCGCTGCTATGATCCCGTCTCCCATCATGTTTTCACCTCCCGACACGTTTACTTTGATGAGATGGTGTTTCTGTTTCAGCGGCAGGTACCCCTTGTCGCCTCGTCACCGCCGGCCACCGCCGGCCCTTCGGCGACTCCGTTAGGTGGACGGCCCCGCCCGGCCCTTGGACCGCCTTCGGGGTTTGGCGGTCCTCGCGTCGTGGGACGAGCTGCGTCGCGCGCCCCCATGCTGGTGCTTGCCCCCTCGGCCTCCTCGGCCGACGCTGCGGCTGGCACCCTCCCTCACCCGCCGCCCTCGACTCGGGCGCCGCGGGCTCGGGCACTCCAGGCTCGGCCGCCCCTTCGGCCGCCTCGGCCGCCGCCTCCCCGGCTTCTTCGCCGGCCCCGTCGCCGGCTGCTTCGCCGATGGCTTCGCCGGCCGCCTCGCCGGTGGCTTTGCCGGCCATCACGCCGACCGCTCCGATGTTGCCGCCTGGCCCTATTACACGGGCTAGAGCCGACGTTCACCGTCCGAGCCTCCGGTACTCCAGCGATGAGGACCTCCTTGTCGTCTCCACCGCAGAGCCGTCTCCCCTTCCCGCTCCGCTCGCGCGGCCCTCCGTGATCCTCACTAGCTTGCGGCGATGCAGGAAGAGTTCGACGCCCTTTAGCGGAACCGTACCTGGACACTGGTTCCCCGGCCTCCTCGCACCAACGTCATCACCAGCAAGTGGGTTTTTCGCCACAAGACCCGCTCGGATGGTACCCTTGAGCGATACAAGGCTCGCTGGGTGGTTCGTGGTTTGCGACAGCGCGCTGGAGTTGACTTCACTAAGACATTTGCCCCGGTTGTCAAATCGGGCACGATCCGCACTGTCCTCCAGCTTGCAGTGTCCCGAGGCTGGCCAGTTCATCAGATGGATGTCTCCAACGCCTTCCTCCACGGCCATCTTGAGGAGCAGGTGTATTGTGAGCAGCCCACGGGTTCTCGGCGCATCTCTTCTTGGCCATGTGTGTCTGCTGTCCCGGTCTCTCTACGGGCTCAAGCAAGCACCCCGCGCCTGGTACCAGCGGATCGCCGGGTTTCTTCATACACTGGGTTTCAGCGTCACTCGCTCGGATGCCTCATTATTTGTCTATCGCCACAGTGACACCACTACATATCTGCTCCTGTACGTCGACGACATCATCCTGATGGCCTCCTCCACGGATCTTCTTAGCAGATTACTCTTCGGCTGCGTGACGAGTTTGCCATCAAGGACTTGGGTGATCTACATTATTTCCTTGGCATTGAGGTCGTTCGTCGCCCGAACGGTTTCTTTCCTCATCAGCAGAAGTATGCGCACGAGCTTCTTGAGCGTGTTGGCATGCTCAACTGTCACCCTGTTGCTACTCCTGTTGACACAAAGGCCAAGGTTTCTGCTCTTGAGGGCTCTCCAGCGTCGGATGCTCCTTTCTACCAGTCTATCTTTGGTGCTCTTCAGTATCTGACTCTCACCAGACCGGATCTTCAGTATGATGTTCAGCAGGCGTGTCTCCACATGCACGCCCCTCGTGACTCTCATTGGACTCTCGTGAAGCGGATCCTCCATTACATTCGCGGCACGATGACCCTTGGACTCTCCCTCACAGCGTCCACTTCTCTGGAGATGATGGTCTACTCCGACGCGGACTGGGCTGGCTGCCCAGACACTCGTTAGTCCACCTCTGGCTACTGCGTCTACCTCGGTCCTTCACTCGTTTCGTGGTCGTCTAAGCGACAACCCACGGTTTCGCGCTCCAGCGCGGAGGCTGAGTACCGAGCTGTGGCTAACGATGTTGCTGAGTGCACCTGGCTACGACAGTTACTTCACGAGCTGCATCACGACGTCTCCCAGGCTACAGTTGTCTACTGCGACAATGTTTCTGCGGTGTACCTCTCCGCCAAACCCGTTCGTCATCGCCGGACTAAACACATTGAGCTGGACATTCACTTTGTGCGCAAGCAGGTGGCCCTTGGACGCATTCGGGTGCTCCACGTGCCGACTGCACAACAGTTCGCCGATGTGATGACGAAGGGACTGCCGACTTCCACCTTCGAGGAGTTTCGTTCCAGTCTCTGCGTCACTGGCGCCGCTTCGACTGCGGGGGGGTGTTGAGTATATTGTGTACGTATATGTTTGTGTATAGGGCCCACCTCCTGTTTCCTCTGTATAATTGAGGTTGTGGACCACCTATGTACTTATATATACGTGCCTGGTGCACCGATCAATACATCGCGATTGCATAGCCCACATCTTGCCCTTCTACACTAGGTACTTAGCTAAATCAGTACTAGCGTCTGATCCAAGTAGCAGTAGCAGTAGTTAGTCTGGTAGTCACCAATAAGTGGAGACTGGATGCAAACCAGTACATAATTTTGGCAGTACAAAGCAGACTTTAGTAAAAATAAAAAACTACTAGCGAACAACCGACGGCCGCCTAGGTGCTGAATTAAATAAGGAAAAGGGAAGATAATGAGGGAAAGGATCTCCCTAGATGATCGCCGCCCGTGGTGGATTTGCCCTCGGCTTCGCGGTCAAGCACCGCGTGCGTCGCCAGGGACCAGCTTGACAATCAATCAAACGCCGCCGTCTGCCGATCAAGGGACCAGGGTAAAGTGCTAGACACCGCGAGGGAGCGCGTCATCGATCGCAGATTTTTTAGACTTTTTTATCTCGACCTAGTCCGCGGACGAAGCATGCAAAGCAGCGATTTTTTTCCACAAAAACTAACTTGTACAAAACAGATCTGATTAGAAAAATATCACCTGATCATCGCATCGATCCACGACGATCACCCAACAGGCTCTCAATGAAAGCACCAATGTCGGTTCTATATCCGACGTATCTCGTAGTAGGGGTCCTAAGCTAGGCGTCTTGGAACGATGGTAACATGGACACGGATTTTACCCAGCTTCAGGCTCTCTCGAAGAGATAATACCCTACATGCTGCTTTTGATTGTATTCATATGGGTGTAGTACAGAGTACATGTATCTACCACGAGATTGTAGTAATGAATATTAGATTGTCTATTGACTAGCCTAGCCTCGGTTTATATAACACACCAGAGGCCTAGGGTTTAGGGGAGTCCTCGTCTTGTGCGCCAAGTCTCGTGGGATCTTCCTTGTATGCGGTATGGGCTGCCCAAAGTGTCCCATGAGTGAACCGCCATGGGGGGGTCCTCGACCCAATCCAACTGGCCGGGAGACGACGTGGTGAGTACCCCCTAGTCCAGGACACCGTCACTAACCTCCCTACCCATTCATGGTGATTTATTTGAACCAGGTTGTCAGCTGTATGAGAATAAACTGCAGAGCATTTTTCATAAGCCTGAGCCAAATATGAGTCAGATGCTCAGTATGATGAAGCCATTGCCAATTGATGTTGAATATCCAAAGGAGTTCTTTGTCAATGACCTCGAGTACCTGCCCCACACAGTCTATCATATTCCGAGCCATACTTTGTGGCCTATCAAGGGATATTCTCCAAACGCCAAGCTTGAAGGCGCTATGAAGACATTGGTCTTCTACATCATCAATGGCGGCGCTATGAAGACATTGGTCTTCTACATCATCGATGGCATCAGGTTTAACACTCAAGATTTCTTCATTCCGACAATTGGCTGCTTCAGGCATTGATCTTTTTGGCCTCAAGTTTTATGCTCCATGGGTTATGCGGCTGATTAAGCTTCACTCTACTATCAACTATCAACCTTCAACGCGCAATCATGTTGTATTCTTGCCTGAAGTTGATATGTCACATGAAGCCATATACCCTGAGCCTGCTAAGGAGCCAGTTTGTGAAGACAATGCGGCATTTCAAAGCTTCACCCAGCCAATTGAAGGCATACATGTGCCCAATCCTCCTGCTCCTGATGGTTCCCTTGCTAGTCAACTACGTCTGCCGCATCGTGCAAACACTGATGCCACAGCCAGCAATATTTCTCAAAGACCAAATAAGCGTTCCCGTGTCCTCAATGACAGAGAACTTCTTGTATCACTTCATCAAAAACAGGATAGGCATCATGACTGGCTGAAGTGCCAAATGCAGAGTCTTCTTATTGATGTCAATCGCATTCACAATCTAGCTACCAATAATTCATTCGTTGCGCATGAAGCCTGTCGGCGGTCCTAGAAGAGCCTCACACTACTCTGTTTTGAAGACGATCTTCATGAAGATGGCTTCACAGAATGATTCAAGTTTGACTCCATGCCTCCACAATCTGCAAGTTGGCGTCCAACTGCTTCTATTGAAGATTCTGAGTATTCATCTTCGACTGCAACTGTTGTTGCGAGAGTCATTGATGAAGAAGATGACGCCACTTCACTAGCGATGGGTTCACTGCATCACGATGCTGCACCAGACCCGTCTGCACCGCCCAACACCACCGTCGACTGATATGTCTCCAACGTATCTATATTTTTTTATTGTTCAATGCTATTATATTATCCATCTTGGATGTTTTATATGCATTTAAATGCTATTTTATATGATTTTTGGGACTAACCTATAGACCTAGAGCCCAGTGCCAGTTTCTGTTTCTTCCTTCTTTTTGAGTTTTACAGAAAAGGAATACCAAACAGAGTCCAATTGACATGCCAATTTTTGATGATTTTTTATGGACCAAAAGAAGCCCCCAGAGTAAAACAGCTGGGCCAGAAGAGTCCCGGGACGTCCACGAAGGTGGGGGCGCGGCCTACCCCCCGGGCGCGCCGCCCTATCTCGTAGACGACTCGGGGACCCCCCTGACTTGTTCCTGACGCCAAAAATTCCTATAAATACAAAAACCTCCAGAAAATAACCTAGATCAGGAGTTCCGCCGCCGCAAGCCTCCATAGCCACTGAAAACCAATCTAGACCCGTTCCGGCACCCTGTCGGAGGGGGGATCCCTCACCGGTGGCCATCTTCATCATCCCGACGTTCTCCATGATGAGGATGGAGTAGTTCACCCTCGGGGCTGAGGGTATGTACCTATAGCTATGTGTTTGATCTCTCTCTCTCTCTCTATCTCTATCTCTCTCTCTCTCGTGTTCTTGATTCAGCACGATCTTGATGTATCGCGAGCTTTGCTATTATAGTTGGATCTTATGATGTTTCTCCCCCTCTATCTCCTTGTGATGAATTGAGTTTTCCCTTTGAAGTTATCTTATCGGATTGAGTCTTTAAGGATTTGAGAACACTTGATGTATGTCTTGTATGTGCTTATCTGTGGTGACAATGGGATATTCACGTGATCCACTTGATGTATGTTTTGGTGATCAACTTGCGAGGTACGTGACCTCGTGAACTTATGCATAGGGGTTGGCACACGTTTTCGTCTTGACTCTTCGGTAGAAACTTTGGGGAACTCTTTGAAGTTCTTTGTGTTGGTTGAATAGATGAATCTGAGATTGTGTGATGCATATTGTATAATCATACCCACGGATACTTGAGGTGACATTGGAGTATCTAGGTGACATTAGGGTTTTGGTTGATTTGTGTCTTAAGGGGTTATTCTAGTACGAACTCTAGGATAGATTGAACGGAAAGAATAGCTTCGTGTTATTTTACTACGGACTCTTGAATAGTCGATCAGAAAGAATAACTTTGAGGTGGTTTCGTACCCTACAATAATATCTTCGTTTGTTCTTCACTATTAGTAACTTTGGTGTGACGCTTTGTTGCATGTTGAGGGATAGTTATATGATCCAATTATATTATTATTGTTGAGAAAACTTGCACTAGTGAAAGTATGAACCCTAGGCCTTGTTTCAACGCATTGCAATACCGTTTGTGCTCACTTTTATCATTAGTTACCTTGCTATTTTTATATTAACAGATTACAAAAACCTTTATCTACCATCCATATTGCACTTGTATCACCATCTCTTCGCCGAACTAGTGCACCTATACAACTTACCATTCTATTGGGTGTGTTGGGGACACAAGAGACTCTTTGTTATTTGGTTGCAGGGTTGCTTGAGAGAGACCATCTTTATCCTACGCCTCCCACGGATTGATAAACCTTAGGTCATCCACTTGAGGAAAATTTGCTACTGTCCTACAAACCTCTGCACTTGGAGGCCCAACAACATCTATAAGAAGAAGGTTGTGTAGTAGACATCAAGCTCTTTTCTGGCGCCGTCGCCGGGGAGGTTAGCGCTTGAAGGTATATATTTAGATCTTGCAATCGAATCCTTTAGTTTCTTGTTTTATCACTAGTTTAGTCTATAAAAGAAAACTACAGAAAATGGAATTGAGGTTGCCTCATATGCTTCATCTTTTTAATATCTTTCGTGAAAATGATGGAAAGGAAAATTGTGCTCAAGTGTTAGAAGAAGAATGCATTAAAATGTTTGGCACTAAATATTTGAATGATAGCATGATTGCAATGTTGTTAGTATGAATTCTTTGAATATCCATGATGCTAATGATATGCAAAGTCACAAGCTTGTGGATGCTATGTTTGATGATGATGATATTTTTTGTCCCCCAAGTTTTGATGAGCAAATTTACTATGATGAAAGCATCCCTCCTATCTATGATGATTATTGTGATGACATGTATGCTATAAAGAATAATGATATCCATGAAACTTGTCATCATGATTTTAACTTTCAATTGGATTATGCCTCACATGATAGTTATTTTGTTGAGTTTGCTCCCACTACTATTCATAAGAAGAAATTTGCTTATGTGGAGAGTAATATAAATTCCATGCTTGTAGATCATGAAAAGAATGCTTTATGTGATGGTTATATTGTTGAATTCATTCATGATGTTACTGAAAATTATTATGAGAGAGGAACATATGCTTCTACATACTGCAATAATATCAAGTTTCCTCTCTATGTGTTGAAAATCTTGAAGTTTTGCTTGCTTTACCTTCCTATGCAAGTTGATTCTTGTTCTCATAAGTTGTTTGCTCACAAAATCCCTATGCATAGAAAGTGGGTTAGGCTTAAATGTGTTAGTCATATTCTTCATGATGCTCCCGCTATGTTTCAATTCTTATCTTTTGTGTGAGCATCATTGAAATTATCATGCCTACCTAGAAAGGCATTAAAGAAAAGCGCTTGTTGGGAGATAACCCAACACCTTTACCTACGGTTTTTGTGCGTTCACATGATTAAGCTACTGTAGTAATAATGTTTTATAGCTTTTGTTTCAATAAAGTGTCAAGTAAGACCTTTGGGATGATCTATGGTGATTATTGTTTGATCTTGCTGATAAAACAGAAAGTATGCGCAAATAATTTTCGTTTTTTTACCAGAGAGCGATAAAATACCAATTCCAACTGAAGTAGATCAATATACAAATTGTCCTGGTCGTCCTAATTTTTCAGAATTATTGGAGTTACATAAGTATTCGAAACCTCCAGATTGCTACATACGGTTCTGTTTTTGATAGATTCTGTTTTCTATGTGTTTTTGCTTATTTTGATGAATCTATGAGTAGTATCGGAGTGTATGAACCATAGGGAAGTTGGAATACAGTAGATATTACACCAATATGAATTTAGAATGAGTTCACAACAGTACCTAAGTGGTGATCTATTTTCTGATACTAACAGAGCTTACGAGTTTTCTGTTAAGTTTTGTGTTATGAAGTTTTCAACTTTTGGGTAAATATTTGATGGACTATGGAATAAGGAGTGGCAAGAGCCTAAGCTTGGGGATGCCCAAGGCACCCCAAGGTAATATTCAAGGACAACCAAGAGCCTAACTTGGGGATGCTCCGGATGGCATCCCCTCTTTCGTCTTCGTTCATCGGTAACTTTACTTGGAGCTATATTTTTATTCACCACACGATATGTGTTTTGCTTGGAGCATCGTTTTATTTTGTTTTGTTTTGCTTGTTGTTTGAATAAAATACCAAGATATGAAATTCTTAAATGTTAGAGAGTCTTCACATAGTTACATAATTATTCTACTACTCATTGATCTTCACTTATATCTTTTGGAGTAGTTTGTCATTTGCTCTAGTGCTTCACTTATATCTTTTTAGAGCACGTTGGTGGTTTTATTTTGAAGAAATAGATGAACTCTTATGCTTCACTTATATCATTTTTAGAGTCTTTTAGAACAGCATGGTAATTTTCTTTGGTTATAAAATTAGTCCTAATATGATAGGCATCCAAGATGGGTATAATAAAAAAAACTTTCATATAAAGTGCATTGAATACTATGAGAAGTTTGATTCTTTATGATTGTTTTGAGATATGAAGATGGTGATATTAGAGTCATGCTAGTTGAGTAGTTGTGAATTTGAGAAATACTTGTGTTAAAGTTTGTGATTCCCATAGCATGCGCGTATGGTGAACCGTTGTGTGATGAAGTCGGAGCATGATTTATTTTTTTATTGTCTTCCTTATGAGTGGCGGTCGTGGACAAACGATGGTCTTTTCCTACCAATCTATCCCCCTAGGAGCATGAGCGTAGTACTTTGATTCGATAACTAATAGATTTTTGCAATAAGTATGTGAGTTCTTTATGACTAATGTTGAGTCCATGGATTAGACACACTCTCACCCTTCCACCATTACTAGCCTCTCTAATATCGCGCATCTTTCGCCGGTATCATACACCCACCATATATCTTCCTCAAAACAGCCACCATACCTACTTATCATGGCATTTCCATAGCCATTCCGAGATATATTGTCATGCAACTTTCCACCGTTCCGTTTATTATGACACGCTCCATCATTGTCATATTGCTTTGCATGATCATGTAGTTGACATCATATTTGTGGCAAATCCACCGTTCATAATTTCATACATGTCACTCTTGAATCATTGCACATCCCGATACACCGCCGGAGGCATTCGCATAGTGTCATTTTTTTTCTAAGTATCGAGTTGAAATTCTTGAGTTGTAAGTAAATAAAAGTGTGATGATCATCATTATTAGAGCATTGTCCCATGTGAGGAAAGGATGATGGAGACTATGATTCCCCCACAAGTCGGGATGAGACTCCGGACGAAAAATAAAAAAAGGGAGAAAAAAGAGGCCATAAAAAAGGCCCAAAACATGAGAGAAAAAGAGAGAAGGGGCAATGCTACTATCCTTTTACCACACTTGTGCTTTGATACGTCTCCAACGTATCTATAATTTTTTATTGTTCTATGCTATATTATATCCTGTTTTGGACATTATTGGGCTTTATTATACACTTTTATATTATTTTTGGGACTAACCTATTAACCGGAGGCCCAGCCCAGAATTGCTGTTTTTTGCCTATTTCAGAGTTTCGCAGAAAAAGAATATCAAACGGAGTCCAAACGGAATGAAACCTTCGGGAACGTGATTTTTGGAACAAACGTGATCTAGAGGACTTGAACCCTATGTCAAAACATCAACCAGGAAGGCACGAGGTAGGAGGGGGCGCTTACCCCCCCCCCCAGGCACGCCCTCCACCCTCGTGGGGCCCATGTTGCTCCACCGATGTACTTCTTCCTCCTATATATACCTATGTACCCCCAAACTACCACATACGGAGCCAAAACCCTAATTCCACCATCGTAACTTTCTGTATCCACGAGATCCCATCTTGGGTCCTTTTCCGGAGCTCCGCCGGAGGGGGTATCGATCACGGAGGGCTTCTACATCAACACCATAGCATCTCCGATGAAGTGTGAGTAGTTTACTTAAGACCTTCGGGTCCATAGTTATTAGCTAGATGGCTTCTTCTCTCTTTTTGGATCTCAATACAAAGCTCTCCCCCTCTCTTGTGGAGATCTATTTGATGTAATCTTCTTTTGCGGTGTTTGTTGAGACCGATGAATTGTGGGTTTATGATCAAGTTTATCTATGAACAATATTTGAATCTTCTCTGGATTATTTTATGTATGATTGGTTATCTTTGCAAGTCTCTTCGAATTATCAGTTTGGTTTGGCCTACTAGATTCTTGCAATGTGAGAAGTGCTTAGCTTTGGGTTCAATCTTGCGGTGTCCTTTCCCAGTGATAGTAGGGGCAGCAAGGCACGTATTGTATTGTTGCCATCGAGGATAACAAGATGGGGTTTATATCATATTGCATGAGTTTATCCCTCTACATCATGCCATCTTGCTTAAAGCGTTACTCTGTTCTCTTGAACTTAATACTCTAGATGCATGCTGGATAGCGGTCGATGTGTGGAGTAATAGTAGTAGATGCATGCAGGAGTCGGTCTACTTGTCTCGAACGTGATGCCTATATACATGATCATACCTAGATATTCTCATAACTATGCTCAATTATGTCAATTGCTCAACAGTAATTTGTTCACCCACTGTAATACTTATGCTCTCGAGAGAAGCCACTAGTGAAACCTATGGCCCCCGGGTCTATTTTCCATCATATTAATCTTCCAATACTTAGTTATTTCCTTTGCCATTTATTTTACTTGCATCTTTATTTCTCTTTATCATAAAAATACCAAAAATATTGTCTTATCATATCTATCAGATCTCACTTTCGTAAGTGACCGTGAAGGGATTGACAACCCCTTTATCGCCTTGGTTGCGAGGAGTTTATTTGTTTGTGTAGGTGCGAGCGACTCATGCATGGCCTCCTACTGTATTGATACCTTGGTTCTCAAAAACTGAGGGAAATACTTACGCTGCTTTGCTGCATCACCCTTTCCTCTTCAAGGGAAAACCAACGCAGTGCTCAAGAGGTAGCATGCTTCAAAGTAGCACCATGATCTTCATGATAGAGAGTCCCCCTATGTTGTCACTTTCATATACTAGTGAGAATCTTTCATTATAGAACTTGGCTTGTATATTCCAATGATGGGCTTCCTCAAAATTGCCCTAGGTCTTCATGAGCAAGCAAGTTGGATGCACACCCACTTAGTTTCTTTTGTTGAGCCTTCATACACCTATATTTCTAGTGCATCCGTTGCATGGGAATCCCTACTCATTCACGTTGATATCTATTGATGGGCAACCCCATAGCCCGTTGATACACCTAGTTGATGTGAGACTTTCTTCTCCTTTTTGTCTTCTCCACAACCACCTTTCTATTCCACCTATAGTGCTATGTCCATGGCTCAAGCTCATGTATTGCGTGAAGATTGAAAAAGTTTGAGGACATAAAAAGTATGAAACAATTGCTTGGCTTGTCATCGGGGTTGTCCATGATTTAAATATTTTGTGTGATGAAGATAGAGCATAGCCAGACTATATGATTTTATAGGGATAGCTTTCTTTGGCCATGTTATTTTGAGAAGACATGATTTCTTTGTTAGTATGCTTGAAGTAATATTATTTTTATGTCAATATTTAACTTTTGTCCTGAATCTTTCGGATCTGAATATTCTTGCCACAATAAAGAGAATTACATGGATAAATATGTTAGGTAGCATTCTACATCAAAAATTCTATTTTTATCATCTACCTACTCGAGGACGAGCATGAATTAAGCTTGGAGATGCTTGATACGTCTCCAACGTATCTATAATTTTTTATTGTTCCATGCTATTATATTATCCATCTTGGATATTTTATATGCATTTATATGCTATTTTACATGATTTTTGGGACTAACCTATTAACCTAGAGCCCAGTGCCAGTTTCTGTTTTTCCTTGTTTTGAGTTTTACAGAAAAGGAATACCAAATGGAGTCCACTTGATGTGCCAATTTTTGATGATTTTTTATGGACCAAATGGAGTAAAAGAGTTGGGCCAGTAGAGTCCCAGGCCGTCCACGAGGGTGGGGGCGCGCCCTACCCCCCGGATGCGCCGCCCTATCTCGTGGACGACTCAGGGACCCCCATGACTTGTTCCCGACGTCAAAAATTCCTATAAATACAGAAACCTCCAGAAAATAACCTAGACTTGTTCCGCTGCCGCAAGCCTCCGTATCCATCGAGACTAATCTAGACCCGTTCCGGCACCCTGCCAGAGGGGGATCCCTCACCGGTGGCCATCTTCATCATCCCAATGCTCTCCATGATGAGGAGGGAGTAGTTCACCCTCGGGGCTGAGGGTATGTACCAGTAGCTATGTGTTTGATCTCTCTCTCTCTCTCTCTCTCTCTCTCTCTCTCTCTCTCTCTCGTGTTCTTGATTCGGCACGATCTTGACATATCGCGAGCTTTGCTATTATAGTTGGATCTTATGATGTTTCTACCCCTCTATCTCCTTATGATGAATTGAGTTTTCCCTTTGAAGTTATCTTATCGGATTGAGTCTTTAAAGATTTGAAAACACTTGATGTATGTCTTGCATGTGCTTATTTGTGGTGACAATGGGATATTCACGTGATCCACTTGATGTATGTTTTGGTGATCAACCTGCGAGTTCCGTGACCTCGTGAGCTTATGCATAGGGTTTGTCAAATGTTTTCGTCTTGACTCTCCAGTAGAAACTTTGGGGCACTCTTTGAAGTTCTTTCTGTTGGTTGAATAGATGAATCTAAGATTGTGTGATGCATATTGTATAATCATACCCACGGATACTTGAGGTGACATTGGAGTATCTAGGTGACATTAGGGTTTTGGTTCATTTGTGTCTTAAGGTGTTATTCTAGTATGAACTCTAGGATAGATCGAACGGAAAGAATAGCTTAGTGTTATTTTACTACGGACTCTTGAATAGATCGGTCAGAAAGAATAACTTTGAGGTGGTTTCATACCCTACAATAATATCTTTGTTTGTTCTCCTCTATTAGTGACTTTGGAGTGACTCTTTGTTGCATGTTGAGGGATAGTTATATGATCCAATTATATCATTATTGTTGAGAGAACTTGCACTAGTGAAAGTATGAACCCTAGGCCTTGTTTCAACGCATTGCAATACCGTTTGTGCTCACTTTTATCATTAGTTATCTTGCTGTTTTTATATTTTCATATTACAAAAACCTTTATCTACCATCCATATTGCACTTGTATCACCATCTCTTCGCCGAACTAGTGCACCTATACAATTTACCATTGTATTAGGTGTGTTGGGGACACAAGATACTCTTTGTTATTTGGTTGCAGGGTTGCTTGAGAGAGACCATCTTCATCCTACGCCTCCCACGAATTGATAAACCTTAGGTCATCCACTTGAGGGAAATTTGCTACTGTCCTACAAACCTCTGCACTTGGAGGCCCAACAACGTCTACAAGAATAAGGTGGTGTAGTAGACATCATCGACCCAGCCGCTCCAACATCTTCATCACCGGAGAGCGATTAGACACTCTATGTCTTCAAACTTTTTGGTCCTTACTGACAAAAGGGGGAGAAGCATATGAGTTGATAGTCTTCAAGCGGGTCCATATGGGTTGCTTATTTTTGCTAAGTTCTGTTGGGGAACATAGTAATTTCAAAAAAAATCCTACGCACATGCTAGATCATGGTGATGCATAGCAACGAGAGGGGAGAGTGTCGTCCACGTACCCTCGTAGACCGTTAAGCGGAATTGTTAAGACAACGCGGTTGATGTAGTTGTATGTCTTCACGATCGACCGATCCTCAGTACCGAACATACAACACCTCCGCGTTCAGCACACGTTCAGCTCGGTGACGTCCCGCGAACTCACGATCCAGTAGAGCTCGAGGGAGAGTTTCGTTAGCACGGCGGCGTGGTGACGATGTTGATGAAGCTACTGTCGTAGGGCTTCGCCTAAGCACCGCTACAGTATGACCGAGGTGGATTATGGTGGAGGGGGGCACCGCACACGGCTGGGAGAGATCAATGATCAACTTGTGTGTTCTAGGGTGCCCCCCTGCCCCCGTATATAAAGGAGAAAGGGGGGAGGCCGGCCGGCCCTGTAGGGCGCACCAGGAGGAGGAGTCCTCCTCCTAGTAGGAGTAGGACTCCCCTTTCCTACTCCTACTAGGGGGGAGGAAAGGAAGGGAGAAGGGGAGAAGGAAGGAGAGGGAGGAAAAGGAGGAAAGGGGGGCCGGCCCCCTAGTCCAATTCAGTTTGGGCTAGGGGGGCGCGTGCCCTGCCTCCTCTCTTCCACCACTTGGCCCATTGAGGCCCAATACTTCTTCCCGTATTCCCGTAACTCCCCGTTACTCCGAAAAATACCAGAATCACTCGGAACATTTTCGATGCCGAATATAGTCGTCCAATATATCGATCTTTACGTCTTGACCATTTTGAGACTCCTCGTCATGTCCCCGATCTCATCCGGGACTCCGAACTACCTTCGGTACATCAAATCACATAAACTCATAATACCGATCGTCACAGAACTTTAAGCGTGCGGACCCTACGGGTTCGAGAACTATGTAGACATGACCGAGACACGTCTCCATTCAATAACCAATAGCGGAGCCTGGATGCTCATATTGGTTCCTACATATTCTACGAAGATCTTTATCGGTCAAACCGCATAACAATATACGTTGTTCCCTTTGTCACCGGTAAGTTACTTGCCCGAGATTTGATCATCGGTATCTTAATACCTAGCTCAATGTCGTTACGGGCAAGTCTCCTTACTCGTTCTGTAATGCATCATCCCGCAACTAACTCATTAGTTGCATTGCTTGCAAGGCTTATAGTGATGTGCATTACCGAGAAGGCCCAGAGATACCTCTCCAACAATCGGAGTGACAAATCCTATTCTTGATCTATGCCAACTCAACAAGTACCATCGGAGACACCTGTAGAGCACCTTTATAATCATCCAGTTACGTTGTGACGTTTGGTAGCACATAAAGTGTTCCTCTGGTAATCGGGAGTTGCATAATCTCATAGTCATAGGAACATGTATAAGCATGAAGAAAGCAATAGCGGTAAACTAAAACGATCAAGTGCTAAGCTAACAAAATGGGTCAAGTCAATCACATCATTCTACTAATGATGTGATCCCGTTAATCAAATGACAACTCATGTCTATGGCTAGGAAACTCAACCATCTTTGATCAACGATCTAGTCTAGTAGAGGCATACTAGTGACACTATGTTTGTCTATGTATTCACACATATACTAAGTTTCTGGTTAATACAATTCTAGGATGAATAATAAACATTTATCATGATATAAGGAAATAAATAATAACTTTATTATTGCCTCTAGGGCATATTTCTTTCAGTCTCCCACTTGCACTAGAGTCAATAATCTAGTTCACATCGTCATGTGATTTAACACCAATAGTTCACATCTTTATGTGATTAGTTCACATATCTATGTGACTAATACCCAAAAGGTTTACTAGAGTCAATAATCTAGTTCACGTTGTTATGTGATTAACACACAAAGAGTGATCATGTTTTGCTTGTGAGAGAAGTTTAGCCTACGGGTCTGCAACATTCAGATCCGTATGTATTTCGCAAATTTCTATGTCTACAATTCTTTGCACGGAGCTACTCTAGCTAATTGCTCCCACTTTTAATATGCATCCAGATCGAGACTTAGAGTCATCTAGATTGATGTAAAAAGCTTGCATTGATGTAACTCTTTACGACGAACTCTTTTATCACCTCCATAACCGAGAAATATTTCCTTAGTCCTCTAAGGATAATTTTGACCGCTGTCCAGTGATCTACTCCTAGATCACTATTGTACTCCCTTGCCAGAAAGATGCTAATGTATACAATAGGACTGGTAAACAGCATAGCATACTTTATAGAACCCATGACTGAGGCATAGGGAATGACCTTTCATTCTCTTTCTATTTTCTGCTGTGGTCGGGTTTTGAGTCTTTACTCAACTTCACACCTTGCAACACAGACAAGAACTCCTTCTTTGACTGTTCCATTTTGAACTACTTCAAAATCTTGTCAAGGTATGTACTCATTGAAAAATTTTATCAAGTGTCTTGATCTATCTCTATAGATCTTGATGTTGAATGTGTAAGCAGCTTCATCGAGGTCTTTGATACGTCGCCAACGTATCTATAATTTTTGATAGCTCCATGCAATATTATCTACTTTTATGGGCAATATTGGGTTTTATTATCCACTTTTATATTATTTTTGGGACTAACCTATTAACCGGAGGCCCAACCCAGATTTGTTGTTTTATGCCTATTTCAGTGTTTTGAAGAAAAGGAATATCAGACAGAATCGAAACGGAACGAAATCAACTGGAGAAGCTATTTTTGGAAGGAAACACACCTGATGGACTTGGACCCCACGTCAGAAGATATGGGAGCTGCCCACGAGGGTGGGGGGCGCGCCCACCCCCCTAGGGCGCGCCCCCTGCCTCGTGGGGCCCCGTGGCTCCCCTGACGTGCTTCTTCTGCCTATATAACTCCATATACCCTAAAACTTCCAGAATAGAAAATAGATCGGGAGTTCCGCCGCCAGAAGCCTCCGTAGCCACCGAAAGCCAATCTAGACCCGTTCCGGCACCCTGCCGGAGGGGGCAATCCTTCCCCGGTGGCCATCTTCATCATCCCGGTGCTCTCCATGACGAGGAGGGAGTAGTTCTCCCTCGGGGCTGAGGGTATGTACCAGTAGCTATGTGTTTGATCTCTCTCTCTCTCTCGTGTTCTTGAGACGATACGATCTTGATGTATCGCGAGCTTTGCTATTATAGTTGGATCTCCTCCCCCTCTTCTCTCTTGTAATGAATTGAGTTTCCCCTTTGAAGTAATCTTATCGGATTGAGTCTTTAAAGATTTGAGAACACTTGATGTATGTCTTGGTGATCAACTTGCGGGTTTCGTGACATTGGGAACCTGTGCATAGGGGTTGGCACACGTTTTCGTCGTGATTCTCCGGTAGGAACTTTGGGGCACTCTTTGAGGTCCTTTGTGTTGGTTGAATAGATGAATCTGAGATTGTGTGACGCATATCGTATAATCATACCCACGGATACTTGAGGTGACATCGGAGTATCTAGGTGACATTAGGGTTTTGGTTGATCTGTGTCTTAAGGTGTTATTCTAGTACGAGCTCTAGGGCTGTTTGTGACACTTATAGGAATAGCCTAACGGATTGATTGGAAAGAATAACTTTGAGGTGGTTTCGTACCCTACCATAATCTCTCCGTTCGTTCTCCGCTATTAGTGACTTTGGAGTGACTCTTTGTTGCATGTTGAGGGATAGTTTTATGATCCAATTATGTTAGTATTGTTGAGGGAACTTACACTAGCGAAAGTATGAACCCTAGGCCTTGTTTCCTAGCATTGCAATACCGTTTACGCTCACTTTTATCATTAGTTACCTTGCTGTTTTTATAATTTCATATTACAAATACCTTTATCTACTATCCATATACCACTTGTTTCACCATCTCTTCGCCGAACTAGTGCACCTATACAATTTACCATTGTATTGGGTGTGTTGGGGACACAAGAGACTCTTTGTTACTTGGTTGCAGGGTTGCTTGAGAGAGACCATCTTCATCCTACGCCTCCTATGGATTGATAAACCTTAGGTCATCCACTTGAGGGAAATTTGCTACTGTCCTACAAACCTCTGCACTTGGAGGCCCAAAAACGTCTACAAGAAGAAGGTTGTGTAGTAGACATCAAGCTCTTTTCTGGCGCCGTTGCCGGGGAGGTGAGTGCTTGAAGGTATATCTTTAGATCTTGCAATCGAGTCTTTTAGTTTCTTGTTTTATCACTAGTTTAGTTTATAAAAAAAATTACAAAAAATGGAATTGAGTTTATCTCATACGCTTCACCTTTTCAATATCTTTCGTGAGTATGATGGAAAGGATAATTGTGCTCAAGTGCTAGAAGAAGAAATCTCTAAAATGTTTGGCACTAAATATTTGAATGATGAGCATGATTGCAATGTTGTTAGTACGAATTCTTTGAATATCCATGATGCTAATGATGATTGCACTAGTTATGATGAAAATGCCTCCTATAAACATGTCAATCTTTGTGGAGTGCATGTTTGCAAGTACACACCAAATAGGGAAGATAGATATTGCAAGAGGCATAAATACTTAGAAACCAAATTGTTGCAAGAAGAGCTAGATGAATGTGCTGAAAATTTATTGTTTCTTAGTCCTACATGTGAACTTTGCAATGAACGAGATCATTTTAGTGCCCAATGCAAATTGTTTCATGATCGTATCGTGTCCAAAAATTGTGATGACTTGATTTCCCTTGCACATCATAATGAACTTAGTTTGCTTTGGGGTTATGAAGAAATTAAACGTAGAATTAAGGATATTCCAAAATTTGCCCTTGATAAAGTTCTTCATTTTGATCTAGAGAAAATTTATATGTATTGTGCGGTGAATTGCATTGATAATCCTTATATTGCCAATTACATAAAGAAAAGAAAAGAAATAGAGGATGAAGAGAATACTAATGAAAGGGAAGAGACTTCCCAATATCCTCCTATTATTTCTTATGATGAATCAGGTAACGAAGAGGAGCCTTCTATTCAACAAATCTCATTAATAAGGAGCTCCAAAAAGAGGATTGAACCCCCACATGATGTGGTGAAGAGGAAGAAAAGAAAAAGGAAGAGAGGTAAAAAGGTATCTCTCCCAAATAAAGTTGCTCCTATTATTGTTGTGCCTCATGAAAATGAAGATGATACACTTTATGATGATCTCGTTATGCCTATTGCTTGTTGTGATGATTATGATTGGGAAGATAATGATACTTCTTATGATCTTGAAAATCTTTTTGGTACTTGCTTGGAAGAATATGATAATCATGTTTGCTATACTATTGGTGCTATCCATACTATTAACGATGAGAGTGATTATGCTTATGATACGAAAAGGCCCAAGCTTGGGGAAGCTATGTTTGATGAGGATGACATATTTGAGAATATATTTGCTTCAATTAATGTTTGTCCCAAGCTTGGGGATGCTACGCTTAATGAAGATGATATTTTTAGTATCCCAAGTTTTGTTATGCAAATTTATAATGATAATGACATGCCTCCTACTTATGATAATTATTGTGATGATACTTATGTTATAAAAAGTAGTGATTATATTTATAAAACTTGTCATGATTATGATTACCCCTTCTCTGAACATTACTCTTTTAATGTGGAAACAATTTATAGTATTCAAGTTTCTTATGATACTTCCACTATCCCGAATGAGAAGAATTTTGCTTATGTGGAGAGTAATAAATTTTCTATGCTTGTAGATCATGAAAAGAATGATTTAGTTGCTGGTTATATTGTTTAATTCATTCATGATGCTACTGAAAATTATTATGAGGGAGGAATATATGCTTGTAGGAATTGCAATAATATCAAGTTTCCTCTCCATGTGCTTAAAGTTTTGAAGTTATGCTTGTTTTACCTTCCTATGCAAGTTGATTCTTGTTCCCACAAGTTGTTTGCTCACAAAATCCCTATGTATAGGAAGTGGGTTAGACTTAAATGTGCTAGTCATATTCTTCAATATACTCTATTTATGTTTCAATTCTTATCCTTTATGTGAGCATCATTGAAATCATCATGCCCAGCTAGGGGCGTTAAACGATAACGCTTGTTGGGAGGCAACCCAATTTTATTTTTGTTCATTGCTTTTTTCTCCTGTTTAGTAATAAATAATTCATCTAGCCTCTCTTTATATGTGGTTTTATTCTTTTAATTAGTGTTTGTGCCAAGTAGAACCTTTGGGAAGACTTTGGGAAAGTCTTGTTGATCATGCTGTAAAAAACAAAAACTTTAGCGCTCACGAGAATTGCTGCCATTTTTATTTTGAGAGTAATATTTAGTTAATTATTTTTTAATATGATTAATAGATAAATTCCTCAGGTCCAGCAATTTATTTGAGAATTTTATGAGTTCCAGAAGTATACGTTTGATCCAGATTACTACAGACTGTTCTATTTTTGACAGACTCTGTTTTTCATGTGTTGTTTACTTATTTTGATGAATCTATGGCTAGTAAAATAGTTTATAAACCATATAGAAGTTGGAATACAGTAGGTTTAACACCAATATAAATAAAGAATGAGTTCATTACAGTACCTTGAAGTGGTGATTTATTTTCTTATACTAACGGAGCTTACGAGTTTTCTGTTAAGTTTTGTGTTGTGAAGTTTTCAAGTTTTGGGTAAGGATTCGATGGACTATGGAATAAGGAGTGGCAAGAGCCTAATATTGGGGATGCACATGGCACCCCAAGGTAATACTCAAGGATATCCAAGATCCTAAGCTTGGGGATGCCCCGGAAGGCATCCCCTCTTTCGTCTTCGTTCATCGGTAACTTTACTTGGAGCTATATTTTTATTCGCCACATGATATGTGTTTTGCTTGGAGCATCAATTTATTTTCTTAGGATTTGCTTGATATTATTTAGAACAATGTTTTGCATCTTTTATTTCAATAAAAGTGGCATTGATAGCCTTTACTATGCCTATGTTACAAGTATACATGTTGCTGTTTGAAAACAGAAAGTTTACTGTTGTTGCAATAATTCCCTAGAAAAGTCAGAATGTGATAAAATGTTGAAACCTTTTGAATATTAAGCTCTGATAAATTTACTACAGTGGGAATTTTATTTCATAATTTTTGGAGCTAGGGAAGTATGGATGTTGCAGCATTCTTTACAGACTATCCTGTTTAGGCAGATTGCTGTTATGTTTGCATTGTTTGCATATGGTTACTTCTTTAATGATTATATTTGAGGATAGGACTATTAAATATGCAGAGGCATTTAGTATGCAATGTTGAACAATAATTTTAGTGATTTGCTACAGTAGAGTATGATAAGGTTTTTGCAATGGTTTATACTAACTTATCTCACGAGTCCTTGTTGAGTTTTGTGTGGATGAAGCTTTTGAGATTTAGGGAGACCGTGATATGAGAGGAATTAATGAGACACAAAAGCTCAAGCTTGGGGATGACCAAGGCATCCCAAGATAATATTTCAAGAAGTCTCAAGCATCTAAGCTTGGGGATGCCCCAGTTGGCATCCCACCTTTCTTCTTCAACAATTATCGGTTAGTATCGGTTGATCCTAAGTTTTTGCTTCTTCACATGATGTTTGCTATTCTTAGATGTCATTTTATTTTGCTTTGCTTGCTGTTTGAATAAAATAACAAGATCTGAAATTATTAAATGTTAGAGAGTCTTCACATAGTTGCATAATTATTTGACTACTCATTGATCTTCACTTATATCTTTCGGAGTAGTTTGTCATTTGCTCTAGTGATCCACTTATATCTTTTAGAGCATGGTGGTAGTTTTATTTTGAAGAAATAGATGAACTCTCATGCTTCACTTAGATTATTTTGAGAGTCTTAAATAGCATGGTAATTTGCTTAAAATCCTAATATGCTAGGTATTCAGGAATAATAAAATTCTCTTATGAGTGTGTTGAATACTAAGAGAAGTTTGATACTTGATGATTGTTTTGAGATATGGAGATGGTGATATTAGAGTCATGCTAGTTGAGTGGTTATGAATTTGAGAAATACTTGTGTTGAGGTTTGTGATTCCCGTAGCATGCACGTATGGTGAACTGTTATGTGATGAAGTCGGAGCATGATTTATTTATTTATTGTCTTCCTTATGAGTGGCGGTCGGGGACGGGCAATGGTCTTTTCCTACCAATCTATCCCCCTAGGAGCATGCGTGTAATACTTTGCTTTGATAACTTCTAGATTTTTGCAATAAGTATATGAGTTCTCTATGACTAATGTTGAGTCCATGGATTATACGCACTCTCACCCTTCCACCATTGCTAGCCTCTCCAATACCGCGCACCTTTCACCGGTATCTTAAAACTCCTTATATCTTCCTCAAAACAGCCACCATACCTACCTATTATGGCATTTCCATAGCCATTCTGAGATATATTGCCATGCAACTTTCCACCATTCCGTTTATCACGACACATTCATCATTGTCATATTGCTTAGCATGATCATGTAGTTGACATTGTATTTGTGGCAAAGCCACCGTTCATAATTCTTTCATACATGTCACTCTTGATTCATTGCATATCCCGGTACACCGCCGGAGGCATTCATATAGAGTCATCTTTGTTCTAGTATCGAGTTGTATCATTGAGTTGTAAATAAATAGAAGTGTGATGATCATCATTAATAGAGCATTGTCCCAAAAAAGGGGGCCAAAAAAAGAAAGGCCAAATAAAAAAAGAGGAAAGGCCAAATAAAAAAAGAAAGGCCAAACAAAAAAATTAAATTAAATAAATAAATAAAAGGGACGATGCTACTATCCTTTTTCCACACTTGTGCTTCAAAGTAGCACCATGATCTTTATGATAGAGAGTCTCTTGTTCTGTCACTTTCATATACTAGTGGGAATTTTTCATTATAGAACTTGGCTTGTATATTCCAATGATGGGCTTCCTCAAAATGTCCTAGGTCTTCGTGAGCAAGCAAGTTGGATGCACACCCACTTAGTTTCTTTTTGAGCTTTCATATACTTATAGCTCTAGTGCAGCCATTGCATGGCAATCCCTACTCACTCACATTGATATCTATTAATGGGCATCTCCATAGCTCGTTGATACGCCTAGTTGATGTGAGACTATCTTCTCCCTTTTTGTCTTCTCCACAACCACCACTCTATTCCACCTATAGTGCTATGTCCATGGCTCACGCTCATGTATTGCGTGAAGATTGAAAAAGTTTGAGAACATCAAAAGTATGAAACAATTGCTTGGCTTGTCATTGGGGTTGTGCATGATTTAAATATGTTGTGTGGTGAAGATGGAGCATAGCCAGACTATATGATTTTGTAGGGATAGCTTTCTTTGGCCATGTTATTTTGAGAAGACATAATTACTTAGTTGGTATGCTTGAAGTATTATCATTTTTATGTCAATATGAACTTTTGTCTTGAATCTTTCAGATCTTAATATTCATGCCTTAATTAAGAAGAATTACATTGAAATTATGCCAACTAACATTCCACATCAAAAATTATCTTTTTATCATTTACCTACTCGAGGACGAGCAGGAATTAAGCTTGGGGATGCCTGATACGTCTCCAACGTATCTATAATTTTTGATTGCTCCATGCTATATTATCTACTGTTATGGGCAATATTGGGCTTTATTATCCACTTTTATATTATTTTTGGGACTAACCTATTAACCGAAGGCCCAGCCCAGATTTGTTGTTTGATGCATATTTCAGTGTTTTGAAGAAAAGGAATATCAGACGGAGTCGAAACGGGACGAAATCAACTGGAGAAGTTATATTTGGAAGGAAACACACCTGATGGACTTGGACCCCACGTCAGAAGATACGGGAGCAACCCACGAGGGTGGGGGGCGCACCCACCCTGCCTCGTGGGGCCCCCGTGGCTCCCCTGGCGTGCTTCTTCTGCCTATATAACTCCATATACCCTAAGACTTCCAGAACAGAAAATAGATCGGGAGTTCCGCCGCCAGAAGCCTCCATAGCCACCGAAAACCAATCTAGACCCGTTCCGGCACCCTGCCGGAGGGGGCAATCCTTCCCCGGTGGCCATCTTCATCATCCCGGTGCTCTCCATGACGAGGAGGGAGTAGTTCTCCCTCGGGGCTGAGGGTATGTACCAGTAGCTATGTGTTTGATCTCTCTCTCTCTCTCTCATGTTCTTGAGACGTTACGATCTTGATGTATCGCGAGCTTTGCTATTATAGTTGGATCCTATGTTTCTCCTCCCCCTGTTCTCTCTTGTAATGAATTGAGTTTCCCCTTTGAAGTAATCTTATCCGATTGAGTCTTTAAATGAGAACACTTGATGTATGTCTTGGTGATCAACTTGCGGGTTTCATGACATTGGGAACCTATGCATAGGGGTTGGCACACGTTTTCGTCGTGATTCTCCAGTAGGAACTTTGGGGCACTCTTTGAGGTCCTTTGTGTTGGTTGAATAGATGAATCTGAGATTGTGTGACGCATATCGTATAATCATACCCACGGATACTTGAGGTGACATCGGAGTATCTAGGTGACATTAGGGTTTTGGTTGATTAGTGTCTTAAGGTGTTATTCTTGTACGAACTCTAGGGCTGTTTGTGACACATATAGGAATAGCCCAACGGATTGATTGGAAAGAATAACTTTGAGGTGGTTTCGTACCCTACCATAATTTCTTCGTTCGTTCTCTGCTATTAGTGACTTTGGAGTGACTCTTTGTTGCATGTTGAGGGATAGTTTTATGATCCAATTATGTTAGTATTGTTGAGGGAACTTACACTAGCGAAAGTATGAACCCTAGGCCTTGTTTCTTAGCATTGCAATACCGTTTACACTCACTTTTATCATTAGTTACCTTGTTGTTTTTATAATTTCAGATTACAAATACCTTTATCTACTATCCATATACCACTTGTTTTACCATCTCTTCGCCGAACTAGTGCACCTATACAATTTACCATTGTATTGGGTGTGTTGGGGACACAAGAGACTCTTTGTTACTTGGTTGCAGGGTTGCTTGAGAGAGACCATCTTCATCCTACGCCTCCTATAGATTGATAAACTTTAGGTCATCCACTTGAGGGAAATTTGCTACTGTCCTACAAACCTCTGCACTTGGAGGCCCAACAACGTCTACAAGAAGAAGGTTGTGTAGTAGACATTAGTCTTTCCTTGAAAAACTCTTTTCAAACACTCCTTTATGCTTTCCAGAAAATTCTACATTATTTCTGATCAACAACATGTCATTCACATATACTTATCAGAAATGTTGTAGTGCTCCCACTCACTTTTTTGTAAATACAGGCTTCACCGCAAGTCTGTATAAGACCATATGCTTTGATCACTTTATCAAAGCATATATTCCAACTCCGAGATGCTTGCACCAGCCCATAGATGGATCGCTGGAGCTTGCTCTCTTTGTTAGTGCCTCTAGGATCGACAAAACCTTCTGGTTGCATCATATACAACTCTTCTTTAAGAAATCCATTAAGGAATATAGTTTTGACATCCATTTGCCAGATTTCATAAAATGCGGCAACTGCTAACATGATTCGGACAGACTTTTAAGAATCGATACGAGTGAGAAAATCTCATCGTAGTCAACACCTTGAACTTGTCGAAAACATTTTGCGACAATTCGAGCTTTGTAGATGGTAACACTGCTATCAGCATCCATCTTCCTCTTGAAGATCCATTTATTCTTAATGACTCACCGATCATCGGGCAAGTCAATCAAAGTCCATACTTTCTTCTCATACATGGATCACATCTCAGATTTCATGGCCTCAAGCCATTTCGTGGAATCTGGGCTCATCATCGCTTCCTCATAGTTCGTAGGTTCGTCATGGTCAAGTAACATGACATCCAGAACAGGATTACCGTACCACTCTGGTGCGGATCTCACTCTGGTTGACCTACGAGGTTCGGTAGTAACTTGATCTGAAGTTACATGATCATCATCATTAGCTTCCTCACTAATTGATGTAGGAGTCACATGAACAGATTTTTGTGATGAACTACTTTCCAATAAGGGAGCAGGTATAGTTACCTCATCAAGTTCTACTTTTCTCCCACTCACTTATTTCGAGAGAAACTCCTTCTCTAGAAAGGATCCATTCTTAGCAACGAATGTCTTGCCTTCGAATCTGTGATAGAAGGTGTACCAAACTGTCTCCTTTGGGTATCCTATGAAGACACATTTCTCCGATTTGCGTTTGAGCTTATCAGGATGAAACTTCTTCACATAAGCATCGCAACCCCAAACTTTAAGAAACAACAACTTTGGTTTCTTGCCAAACCATAGTTCATAAGGTGTCGTCTCAACGGATTTCGATGGTGCCCTATTTAACGTGAATGCAACTGTCTCTAATGCATAACCCAAAATGATAGTGGTAAAAATCGGTAAGAAACATCATAGATTGCACCATATCTAATAAAGTACGGTTACGATGTTTGGACACACCATTACGCTGTGGTGTTCCAGGTGGCGTGAGTTGCGAAACTATTCCGCATTGTTTCAAATGAAGACCAAACTCGTAACTCAAATATTCTCCTCCACGATCAGATCATAGAAACTTTATTTTCTTGTTACGATGATTTTCCACTTCACTCTGAAATTATTTGAACTTTTCATATGTTTCAGACTTATGTTTCATCAAGAAGATATACCCATATCTTACTCAAATCATCTGTGAAGGTCAGAAAATAACAATACCTGCCGCGAGCCTCAACACTCATTGGACTGCATACATCAGTATGTATTATTTCCAACAAGTCTGTTGCTCGCTCCATTGTTCCGGAGAACAGAGTCTCAGTCATCTTGCCCATGAGGCATGGTTCGCAAGCATCAACTGATTCATAATCAAGTGATTCCAAAAGCCTATCAGCATGGATTTTCTTCATGCGCTTTACACCAATATGACCTAAATGGCAGTGCCACGAATAAGTTGCACTATCATTATTAACTTTGCATCTTTTTGGCTTCAATATTATGAATATGTGTATCACTACGATCGAGATTCAATAAACCATTTATATTGAGTGTATGACCACAGAAGGTTTTATTCATGTAAATAGAACAACAATTATTCTTTGACTTAAATGAATAACCATATTGCAATAAACATGATCCAATCATATTCATGCTTAACGCAAACACCAAATAACAGTTATTTTAGGTTCAACACTAATCCCGAAAGTATAGAGAGTGTGCGATGATGATCATATCAATCTTGGAACCACTTCCAACACACATCTTCACTTCACCCTTAACTAGTCTCTGTTTATTCTGCAATTCCTGTTTCGAGTTACTAATCTTTAGCAACTGAACTAGTATCAAATACTGAGGGGTTGCTATAAACACTAGTAAAGTACACATCAATAACATGTATATCAAATATACCTTTGTTCACTTTGCCATCCTTCTTATCCGCCAAATACTTGGGGCAGTTCTGCTTCTAGTGACCAGTCCCTTTGCAGTAGAAGCACTTAGTCTCAGGCTTAGGTCTAGACTTGGGCTTCTTCACTTGAGCAGCAACTTGATTGTCGTTCTTATTGAAGTTCCCCTTCTTCCCTTTGCCCTTTTCTTGAAACTAGTGGTCTTGTCAACCATCAACATTTGATGCTTTTCTTGATTTCTACCTTCGTCGATTTCAACATCATGAAGAGCTTCGGAACCGTTTCTGTTATCCCTTGCATATTATAGTTCATCACGAAGTTCCAGTAACTTGGTGATAGTGACTAGAGAACTCTGTCAATCACTATCTTATCTGGAAGATTAACTCCCACTTGATTCAAGTGATTGTAGTACTCAAACATTCTGAGCACATGCTCACTAGCTGAGCTATTCTCCTCCATCTTGTAGGCCAGGTGCTTGTTAAAGGTCTCATACCTTTCGACATGGGCATGAGACTGAAATACTAATTTCAACTCTTGGAACATCTCATATGCTCCGTGGCGTTCAAAACGTCTTTGAAGCCCCGATTCTAAGCCGTAAAGCATGGTGCACTAAACTATCAAGTAGTCATCATATCGAGCTTGCTAAACATTCATAACGTCTGCATCTGCTCCTGCAATCGGTCTGTCACCTAGCGGTGCATCAAGGACATAATTCTTCTGTACATCAATGAGGATAATCCTCAGATCACAGATCCAATCCGCATAATTGCTACTAACATTTTTCAACTTAGTTTTTCTCTAGGAACATATCAAAATAAACGGGGAGCTACATCGCTAGCTATTGATCTACAACATAGCTATGCAAATACTATCAGGACTAAGTTCATGATAAATTTAAGTTTATTAATCATATTACTTAAGAACTCCCACTTAGATAGACATCCCTCTAATCATCTAATGATCACGTGATCCATATCAACTAAACCATAACCGATCATCGCGTGAGATGGAGTAATTTTCAATGGTGAACATCTCTATGTTGATCATATCTACTATATGATTCACGCTCGACCTTTCGGTCTCAGTGTTCCAAGGCCATATCTGCGTATGCTAGGCTCGTCAAGTTTAACCCGAGTATTCTGCGTGTGCAAAACTGTCTTACACCCGTTGTAGATGAACGTTGAGCTTATCACACCCGATCATCATGTGGTGTCTCGGCATGACGAACTTTGGCAATGGTGCATACTTAGGGTGAACACTTTTACCTTGAAATTTAGTGAGAGATCATCTTATAATGCTACCGTCAATCAATGCAAAATAAGATGCATAAAGGATAAACATCACATGCAATCAAAATATGTGACATGATATGGCCATGATCATCTTGCGCCTTTGATCTCCATTTCCAAAGTACCGTCATGATCTCTATCGTCATCGGCATGACACCATGATCTCCATCATCTTGATATCTATCAATGTGTCGTCACATGGTCATCTCACCAACCATTGCTTTTGCAACTATTGCTATCGCATAGCGATAAAGTAAAGCAATTGTATGGTGCTTGCATCTTATGCAATAAAGAGACAACCATAAGGCTTCTGCCAGTTGCCGATTACTTTAACAAAACATGATCATCTCATACAACAATTTATATGTCATCACGTCTTGACCATATCACATCACAACATGCCCTGAAAAAACAAGTTAGACTTCCTCTACTTTGTTGTTACAAGTTTTACGTGGCTGCTACGGGCTGAGCAAAAACCGTTCTTACCTATGCATCAAAACCACAATGATATTTCATCAAATTAGTGTTGTTTTAACCTTCAACAAGGACTGGGTGTAGTTACACTCGGTTCAACTAAAGTTGGAGAAACCGACACCCGCCAGCCACCTGTGTGCAAAGCACGTCGATAGAACCAGTCTCTTGTAAGCGTACGCGTAATGTCGGTCTGGGCCGCTTCATCCAACAATACCGCCGAACCAAAGTATGACATGCTGGTAAGCAGTATGACTTGTATCGCCCACAACTCACTTGTGTTCTACTCATGCATATACCATCTATGCATAAACCTGGCTCGAATGCCACTGTTGGGGAACGTAGTAATTTCAAAAAAACTCCTACGCACACGCAAGATCATGGTGATGCATAGCAACGAGAGGGGAGAGTGTTGTCCACGTACCCTCATAGACCGTTAAGCGGAAGCGTTAAGACAACGTGGTTGATGTAGTCGTACGTCTTCATGATCGACCGATCCTCAGTACCGAACGTACGGCACCTCCACGTTCAGCTCGGTGACGTCCCGCAAACTCACGATCCAGTAGAGCTCGAGGGAGAGTTTCATTAGCACGACAGCGTGGTGACGATGTTGATGAAGCTACTGTCGCAGGGCTTCGCCTAAGCACCGCTATAGTATGAGCGAGGTGGATTATGGTGGAGGGGGCACCGCACACGGCTGGGAGAGATCAATGATCAACTTGTGTGTTCTAGGGTGCCCCCTGCCCCCGTATATAAAGGAGCAAGGGGGGAGGCCGGCCGGCCCTGTAGGGCGCGCCAGCAGGAGGAGTCCTCCTCCTAGTAGGAGTAGGACTCCCCTTTCCTACACCTACTAGGAGGAGGAAAGGAAGGGGAGGGGGAGAAGGAAGGAGAGGGAGGAAAAGAGGAAAGGGGGCCGACCCCCTAGTCCAATTCGGTTTGGGCTAGGGGGGGCGCGCGCCCTGCCTCCTCTCTTCCACCACTTGGCCCATTGAGGCCCAATACTTCTTCCCGTATTCCCGTAACTTCTCGGTACTTCGAAAAATACCCGAATCACTCGGAACCTTTCCGATGTCCGAATATAGTCGTCCAATATATCGATTTTACGTCTCGACCATTTCGAGACTCCTCGTCATGTCCCCGTTCTCATCCGGGACTCCGAACTACCTTCGGTACATCAAATCACATAAACTCATAATACCAATCGTCACAGAACTTTAAGCGTGCGGACCCTACGGGTTCGAGAACTATGTAGACATGACCGAGACACGTCTCCGGTCAATAACCAATAGCGGAACCTGGATGCTCATATTGGTTCCTACATATTCTACGAAGATCTTTATTGGTCAAACCGCATAACAATATACGTTGTTCCCTTTTCATCAGTAAGTTACTTGCCCGAGATTCGATCGTCGGTATTTTAATACCTAGCTCAATCTCGTTACTGGCAAGTCTCTTTACTTGTTCTGTAATACATCATCCCGCAACTAACTCATTAGTTGCATTGCTTGCAAGGCTTATAGTGATGTGCATTACCGAGAGGGCCCAGAGATACCTCTCCGACAATCGGAGTGACCAATCCTATTCTTGATCTATGCCAACTCAACAAGTACCATCGGAGACACCTGTAGAACACCTTTATAATCACCCAGTTATGTTGTGACGTTTGGTAGCACACAAAGTGTTCCTCCGGTAATTGGGAGTTGCATAATCTCATAGTCATAGGAACATGTATAAGTCATGAAGAAAGCAATAGCAGTAAACTAAAACGATCAAGTGCTAAGCTAACAAAATGGGTCAAGTCAATCACATCATTCTACTAATGATGTAATCCCGTTAATCAAATGACAACTCATGTCTATGGCTAGGAAACTCAACCATCTTTGATCAACGAGCTAGTCTGGTAGAGGCATACTAGTGACACTATGTTTGTCTATGTATTCACACATGTATTAAATTTCCGGTTAATACAATTCTAGCATGAATAATAAACATTTATCATGATATAAGGAAATAAATAATAACTTTATTATTGCCTCTAGGGAATACTTCCTTCAAGTTCTTACAACTCTCATTCTTGAAACAATTTGGCTTTTGAGTTGTAACACTTAAACTTGATGGTTGTCTGCCACTTTTTCTGCTACCTTGTGATGCGATGATAAATTCTGCATTAAGTCATTCTGCACACACCCATTTCTCATTTTGCATGTCATTATCTTTATTATTCTTATGTATGCACAATGAATTGTCTTCGTATGTTGAAGAGGATCTCCACAAAGTAAAACCTGCCATGTGCATTTGCATTCAAAAGCAAACTACTTATATGCACATCTTTAGGGGGAGCCTTTTCCAACTCATGAAGACAATGCCCATGTACTTTAACTTTCACATACTTTTATCCCCGTTGAAAACTTCAATGAGTTTGTCATCAATCACCAAAAAGGGGGAGATTGTAAGTGCATCTAGTGCCACCCCTAGTTGGTTTTGGAGTATTGACGACAAACGTGGTTGAGGGACTAATGTGTTTGTGGGAATTGCAGGACAACACAGGTAATAGTCCCTCATTGGTTCGGTTTATCTGCTAGAGACGACCCCTAAAGTGTATGAAGACATTGAAGACAATGGTGGTTCGTGAAGACATTCACGGTGAAGATAATGACTTGTGAAGACATTCACTTGAAGACGATGGAGTGCGAAGACATAGTTTCTTTCGTAGTTTCCTTTTCTTCTTTCCTGAGTCATAGGAACCACCGTACTGTTAAGTGGGGTCCAAGTGAACAAAGTAAGATGCCTGATTTGATGCTGAACCAAAATCCTATGTCTTCGAGCGAAGATAATGAGAGCAAATCTTATCCAGAGTTCGATGAGTCAGCTTTTCTTGTAGCCCAAGCCAGGCTATCGCGTGTGTTTGAAATCCGACTGTTGGACACATGTCGGTTCCTTAGTGACCCACGGTCATTTCAAACTTATCTTATCGGGTTGCCTCCAGGCTATAAATAGCCCACCCCCTACACCATAAATTGGTGCCTGCTTAGAGTTAGTGCACGCCTTTTTTCGTTTGAGAGCAACCCACCTCCAAAGTCTTCGTGAGAAAGATACTTGTGAGGACAAAGCCCAAAACACCGAGAGCCAAAGAGTGTTAGGCATCACTGAAGTCTTTTTGTCCGCGTGACCTGAAGACTTGTTACACTTAACGACTGTGCATCCTCCAGCCGGTTAGGCGTCATGTTCTAAGCATCCAAGAGTCATTGTGGATTGCTGGTGAACGGAGTCTGTGAAGGTTTGGAAGTCTACCTTGAAGACTTACCAGAGTGATTGGGCGAGGACTGGGTGTCCTTAGCTCAAGGGGAATAAGGCGAAGACACGACCTTTTGAGTTCAATCTCAGCCTCCCTAACCAGACGTACGGTTGTCACAGCAACTGGAACTGGTCTACCAAATCCCTGTCTTCTCCAAGCAACTGGTTCTATCCCCTACTTCGTTTACATTTCAGTTTGTCTTCGTGAAGTTGTTGCTTGTCTCCCTGATCTGTTTGACTTCACTATGTGAAGACTATTATATGTTTGGCTTCATACTGTCTTCCATTCTGATCCATACTACCTAGCTGCTATTAGTCTTCATACTTTCATCATACTGCTTACTTGAGTATGGCTTGTCTAGTGTAGTTCATCTTCCGCTACATATCATATAGGTTCATTTCAACTGTCTGTCTCCAAAGGCCTCATGTTTTGAAGACTTTCATAAAAATCGCCTATTCTCTCCCCCACCCTCTAGTCGATAACTAGCACTTTGAAATTATATCTACACTTTGGCTATATGGGTAAGTTAATTTTCTGACGGTTCAATCTTTTATCAAGATCCATGCTAATTTTTTTCTTGTGTTATTTCATGGCTTCTTAGGCTGATTTTTGACTTGCTCTTGTTTGTGACAAGTTGATCATTTTTCTTAGGATGAAATTTTGACTTGCCCCTGTTTGGGGTAAGTCAATTTTTCTATTGGTCTTTGAAGCCCGTTACACATTGCTTAAGTTTTTGTTTGTATGTCCTTTTGTTTTTTGCTTTTTTAGTCGCTTTATCTTTTATATACATGGTTATTTTTGACATGTTGGATGAGTAAAAATGTACACACGCGGCGTGAGTACTATACAATATGTGTGTAAATTCAATTCTTCTTAAAGGGTAATACCAATGCCACTAGTCCATCTATTCTTAGAAAACTTATTTTATTTTATTTTTTGAAATTTTATTTCATTTTCCTTCTTCTTTAAGGTAATACCAATGTCACTAGTTCATTTATTCTTAGTAAACTTCCTTTTGTGAAATTTCACTATTATATGATATGTTCATTCTTACATAATATATATAAAAAAATTCTATGTAAATTATATGCAAAGTTTCTTATTTTTTTATTTTTTTATAAAGGGTAATACCAACACCATTAATTCGTTCTTCCTTAAAAACTTCATCATTTTGATTTTAGTTTTAATTTTTATTTCTTTTTTACTTAAAGAGTAATGCCAATGACACTAATTCATTTCTTCTTATTAAACTTCTTTCTGTGAAAATTTCACTATTATATGCTTGCACTTACCTATGATAAAAGGGTGCAATGTCTATGTAAATTGTGTGTAAATTTTGTCGTTATTGTTTTATTTTTATTATAATTTTTCTTAAAGGGCAATACCAATGCCACTAATTCATTCTTCATTAAAAACTTTATTTTATTTTATTTTATTTTAGTTTATATTTCATTTTATTTCTTCCTTTAGGCGCAATACCAATGCCATTAATTCATTTCTTCTTAGGATACTTCTTTCTGTGAAAATTTACTATTATATGTGTATTTGAATATTACAAAAAGCATATTTTCTTTATAAATTATGCAAATTTTGTCATTCTTTGTGTTTCTATTTTTTTAATTCTTTTTAAATGGTAATACCAATGCTATTAATTCATTCTCCCTTTGGAAATATCATTATTTTGATTTTGTTTTAGTTTCTTTCTTCTTTAAGGGTAATACTACCAATGCCACTAGTTATTTACTCCTTTGAAACTTATTTTTTGTGAAAACTACATCATTTTATGCTTATTCTCGCGTCTTTTAAAAAAGCACAATTTCTGTGTATTATGTGAAAATTTTGCCCTTTTAGATTTTTTTCTAGCTGCTTTTTTCTTCTAGGGCAATAGCAATGCCACAAATTCATTCTTCCTTAGAATTTTTTTTAGGTTAAAAAATTTTCCTTTCTTCTTAAAGGGTAATACCACAGCCACTAATTCTTTCTTTCTTAGAAAACTTCTTTATTTTGATTTAGTTTTAGTTTTTATTTCATTTCCCTTCTTCTTTAATGGTAATTGCAATGTCACTAATCCAACTTCTTATTTGCGAAATTCCACTATTATCTGCTTGTCCTTGCATATGATAAGAAGGCAAGTTCTGTGTAAATTATGTGCAGATTTTTTTGTTATTTGTTTTATTATTTTTCATTTTTAAATGGTAATACTAATGATATTAATTCATTATTTTTAGGAACTTTTTTATTTTTGTTTTCTTTCTTTCTTCTTAAATGGTAATACAAAAATCACTAATTCATTCTTTTCTAGAAAACTTCATTACTTTGATTTTTTAAATGGTGGTACCAATGCCACTAATTCCTTCCTTTTTAGAAAACTTCATTTTGTGAAAACTCCACTATTATATGTTTATTTTTGCATACTATGATAAGGCGCAATTTAGGTGCAAACAATGCGCAATTTTTTCACTATTATATGCTTATTTTTGGGTGTATTATAAAAAAGGCATAATTTCTGTGTAAAATATGTGCTAATTTTTATTATATGATTTTTTTTCTGAAACGAGCTTCTATCGCAATTTTCTATGTGCTTGACTGAAACTATTTTGGGATCAATCAACTGAAATTCATTTTGAGCCGATTGAACTGTAGCCGATCCCTTATAGATTGCTCGCACATGGAAATGCCTGCCCTTAGATTAGTGGATTTCCACGATACGGGCAGTCTGCCGCACACGCCAGAAAAGTGGTGACCTAGCAGTATGTCTGAAGGCCCAAAAGTAGAAAGGAAGAAATGGAATCCGATCGAGAGCGAGAGGGCGTCAACAATTCGAAGATACCAAAAGCAGAGTCGGCTGGTAGTGCGGAGCACTGGAATGGTGATGCGAGCAGACGATGCCCACTGAACTAATATGACGACGACGGCAATGAAGCTGCGTGTGTTTTCCATGTGTTTGCAGGCATGTGATCCAGATCGTATATCCCGCTCCCTCCTGTCCCGACGGCATTTGTTCGTGAATGGTCAGGAATCGGAGCAGAGACGGGCCCTGATAGACTCCTGACCGTGCATTCCATGCCCCCCCACATTTGAATGACATGCCCTGGTGGATGCTCAGAGAGAGAAAGCCAGATTGACCTATCGTCGAGCTTGAGGCTAATTTTTTTAAAATAATACATTTTTAATTAATTTTCAGAAATAATACACGGTTTTGATATTTTTCGAAAATAATACGGCCTCGTCTTCCTGGAGGACGACTGGACCTAATCGTCCTTCATGAAGATGATTAGTTCCAGTCGTTGTAGCGACCTGACCTCAAACGGTCAAGCATCTGTGTATCTGTGCCATCCCTGAATCGGTATGCTGGCACACACAGTACATCAATGTATATATCAAAGTGCAATCACATGTATAAATAACGTAAAACTGATATATATAGCTCATAAGTCTCAGCGGAAACAACATAAGGGTGTGGAGTCCATCAACGCCAACGGCAAGTTGAGTATAGACCGTAACCCTACAACGTAACTCTTACTCGTCGTAGAAAATTCCTGCAACATAAGACGTTGCAGCCCTGTAGGTCAGTACATTGAATGTACTGGCAAGTCACATCATAAGAGTAATGAACCTATTTGTACATGCAATTTGGCTGGTGGAAAACTCTAGGTTTAGTTTTTGCATAAAGCTAGTTTTCCCTAGCATAAAAGATATTATTCTACCACTACTTTATAGCATAGGATGAGTTGGTAAACCCAACTCAATCCCTTCCCAAAGTTTCATTTAAAACCCAACTGTTTAATTAATAGTGATGAGATCTCCGAGCATTTCCACTACTAGATGCTCAAGTTGTCCGTAACCGGGGACACGGCTAATCGATTAGGTTTTAACACTCTGTAGAGGTTTGCGCACTTTTCCCCACAAGACTCGATCGCCTCCCTTGAAGTTCTCGCACTGCCTGGCGTTTGAGAACAGGATGACCGAGACATAGTCTTTCGAAAATGTTCCCCCTTAACCCACGGATAGGCTGGTACACCTATATCATTCTACATCTGCTAGCCTATCCTGGAAGAGGTCACACTATCTACTCAACTAAGCCAGAGCCCATTTTGGCTTGTGGCTGCACACGGAAGCTTCTAGACATGAGAATATGATTGATCTCTTTGAGCATGGGTGGCCGACCACTAGTCGTGCACCACCATGGATTAACCATGCATGCTCCCACTGTACTTCGCCACCATTCAAACCAAATACCGCCCAGGTACTTCATTTACAAGTCTTGGTCCTAATTACTACTTTGTCACTCATGTCTCACCATGTTCGCTTCCCAAACCACGTTTACATTTAGCGAGGCAAAAAAGACTTACACGGTGGTGACAAGGATGTATAGATCAGACCTACCTCAAATGAACTACTAGGTAACGGCATAGCCATCTGGCAACAATAAATCCTACCATGCAATCCTACCACAAAAGGACTAAGTGCATAATATAAAACATAGGTAATTGAAGGAATGATCAAATGTGAACTTGCCTCGTAATAGTTGATGAAGACGATATCGCTCTCAAAAATTTACTTAATAGAACTATTCGTCACTCTCCGATGAAAATCTATGAAGTCAAACATTGCACTCACATAAGCAATCATTTCAGAGAACCAAGAAGAACATGCAAAGCAAAAGTCTTGGAAAACCAAATGAACATTCAACACACTTAACTAGCATGGAAATATCCTAAGTGCAAAACAACATGTGACATAGGGTGCAAAGATGTGATGTGTACTAAAGTGCATACATGGCATAATAGTAAAACTATCATAGACAGACCATTTTTGTGTGGAAAATGTGTGACAATGGTCCAAGTGGTAGGGTTTGGCTACCGTGACATGGTGCAACAAGAATCACATCAATCGAAGCTACGGTTTAGGAGATATGGCCAATTGAAGTTTGATTTCAAATCTGAATAAAGTTCAAATTTGAATTTGGCCAAAAGTTTTCAAAGTTGGTTTTCTGGATAAAGCTATTCGAGACGAACATTTTGCCGCTGGTTTCGTCGGATTTGGATCTACGGTTAAAAAGTTGTGGCTAATCTAAGTTTAGGGGCTAATATGCTAATTCTAGGGACTGAACGGTGAAGAAAAGTAATCACGAACAGGTCCTGGCCACGTGGCAGATTTCTATGGCTGCAAGTTGTTCGCTGTGAGGCTTACATGGCGAACAACCGCTAAATAGGAAAAAAACAGCAACCGCAGCTAAACTAAAGAAAACCAACAATCGGTTTTAATCTAAACCGTTTGGTTGAAACAAACCACGGTTAACCGATATAATACTAATAAATAAATAAAAAAACTAAACGAAGCAAATAGGAGGGTTCTCTTATGATGGCGACGACGACAAACAGGGACGGCGGCGCTGGCGTCGGGCGGTGGACGGGGCGGCGGCTGCGGTGCTCCTCGGCGGCGGGGAAGAGGACGGACGGGACGGGCGCGAGGTGGGCGGTCCGGTGGTGGTGACGGCGCGTGTCGGGGTGGCCGGGACGGGTGGAGCAAAGGGCGGCGGCTCCATGCTCCGGCGAGGACGCAGGTCGTCGGGGCGGCATCTCTGGTGACCTAGGGACAAGAGGAGGATGTCAACGAGATGCGCTTCGACTCGGGCAACAAAAAGAAGGAGTCGGTGGAGGCCGGGGTGGCTCACGGGCAACGAAATCCTCCGGTGAACTAGCACAGCTTCGGCGAGATCCAAGTGGCTACGGCGAGCGGTGCGAGATGCTAGGGACGACGTGGAGTGGCAGAATGGAGAGAGGAGGACGAGGGGCTTTTATAGGCGCGGGAAGGGGTGCTCGGGGCTGCGGATATGCGTTATCCGAGCACAAGGCGGGCGACTATTGCGGGCGGTGAGCTCGCAAGCTCTATCTGAATGGGAGGAGCGGGAGGTTGGAGATGATACGGGTGGGCCCCATGGGTCAGCGACAGGGAAGAGATGAGCGAGGGAGAGAGACGTGCAGGCGAGCGAGCGCTGGCTCTCGGGCGCGGGGCTGGGCCGGTCGGCCAGTCGGGCGCGGCTGGCTCTTGGGCCAAAGTTGGCCAGCGGCTGGCTGGGCCGCGGGGTGCTCCTGGGCCGAGCTGGCCTCGGTCCAGGTGGTGTGTGTGTGTGTTGTTTTTTTTTTTGCTAAAAAAACACAAAGGAAAACTGTAGCAGAAAAAAATAAAAAAATTACATAGGCATATTTTATATCAAAATGCTCAGAAAAATACCAAGAATAAGATGAACTATTTTCCAAGTTCAAATAAATTCCAAAAAAACCCATAAAATTCAAATAGTGCTACTGTTGCATTTAAAATCAATAAAATCATTTTTAAATAGCAAAATGATTTCAAATTTATTTTCTCCTAATTTTCTGTTGAAGGGAATCATTTTACCCTTATTTCCATTTATTTATTTTTAGGAGAAAATTAATTTGAATATAAAACTAAATAACTCCCAAGAGGATTTTGAATTTGAAATTTCAAACAACTTCAAAAGGAAACTGAGTTCCAAATAACTTCAAAGTGACTTCCAAATTATTTATTTGAAACTCCCAACTCTCTTTCTTCAATTTTCAAGAAGTCATTTTATCTTCCCTCATGAACTCATTGAGTTGCTTAAAGTTTCTAAGTTTGGATTTCAAATGGAATTCAAATCATTTTCAAACCCCTTTTCATTTCTTTAAATGGAAGAAGTCATATTATCTTCACTCTAGGATCTTGTGATGAAATGAATTTGAATTCTTCGAGATCAAAATGCAAGATGAAAGTTTTGGGAAAGTCCTTTTATTCCCTCTCATTCAACTTTCAAAAAGTTCCAATTTCCACTCAGTTTCACACAATCAATCACACAAAAATCAAACAAACAATCACAATTATTTATTTAATATAACATTCCAAAATTTAGAATTTTGGGATGTTACAAACTACCACCCTTAAAATGAATCTCGTCCTCGAGATTCGAAGAGGCTAGAAAGAAGGTTAGGTTTGGGGGGTCTCCTTGAAAATCCATTAATCAACACATGGTATGGGGTGCTACCACCCTTAGAATCATGGTCACGGTTCTAACAAAACTCATGTACTCCATGCTTTGCGTTGACGGTGTCAGTCTTCTCATATTCTCCGAGATAACCCCTTCACTTTTGCTCTTCTGGTAAGGGCATGGCCTTTTCCTCAAAATCAGGAGTCCTTGCATCAAAATAGGATCCTTCTGAGACTTGACAGGTCTGGCGCCAATGCTAAACAACTATCGAAAACCTCATGGTGGTCGACAAATTCTGGTTCCTCCTATAGAAAATGGGTCTGGGTTGAATCTCACCGTATAACATACGATTAGCAACGGGCGCATGTACAGGGTTTCCATCATCCTGCCATTCTAAGGCCTTTGGTTTGTCGTGTTGACACTCCTCTAGGGTTTTAAGGTTCTCTGATTTTCTATCAACATATGATAGCCCATGATAGAAGTCCTCGGTATAGGGGCCAATCCATCCCGTACTTGAATCATTACCACATACGCAGATAGTGAATCACGTATTCTAACACTTGGGAATCCTCACAAGCATTGCAGAACTTCTCTTCTCCACAAACTGGGTTCGGGTAAATCCATTTGTTCTGTAAGCCAAACAAAATCTCTATCGCTTCTTCACAACTCTCGGGTTTACGTAACCTCCTATGGAACGTCTGCTGATGAAATCACAGCTTCCTTCAGAATTCTTTTCTTCAACAAGATTGTGCTTGTTTCCTTATCAAATCCTGGGTCATGTGGGTTATGGCCCACTTCAACACTTGTATATCTTTAACTCATCTGGAGTTACTATTGTTCCATATTCCAACATTACATCTCCTTTAAATCCAATAGTACTTCATTCCTTCACACTCTTAGGGTAACCATCATAACTAAAACCAAACTCAAACTCATTTGTCCAAACTCCACTCTATGGAATACATTTTATTTTCCATTGTTCAAGTGTTCACACAGACAAGTACCGCCAAAAAAATGCACTGGTTCATCCATAATCCATATTATCTTCATAACAAATCCTTTATTACATCCTTAACCACTACTCAAAACTCAAATTTCAAAAGTACTTTATTACAAAAGTTGCCATCCACATAGTTTGGTATAGTCAAGCATTACTTCCATCTTTATTCATTTGCCCTTCTTGAAGATACTTCAGTCCCACTAGAATTGTGCGATGTGATCCTTCAAATCATCGATGTTTTGCTTCATCGTGGTGGCCATGAGCTTCATCTCCATCATCTCTGCATGGACCTCTCTCAGGTATTCCTGAGTGTGACGGAGTCTTGCTTCTAGTATTTCTCCAATCTGACGTATGGATTCCATAGCAGCTTCACGAACAGAGCCGAAGAATATTGCTCGTGGTACTCGAGAAATAAAAAAGTATTGTCCCATAGTCTTTGGGCAAACTCCCTTCACATGGTGGAGGTGTACCTCCACATACCAAAGTTCAACTCCCTTCTCCATGAAAGGATAACCCTTGTAGACTGCATCTCCTTCAAGATTAATATGCTTCATCATGTCCTTGAGGATTTTTGGGTAATCCTGATCACTGGTCAGGGTCATGATCGTTTCTGGGCCCTTAAGAAAAGACTCATAAAGGGTTGTCATCTGCAGGTATAAGATAGAAGGGGTACTCAGGATAATGCATATATTTCCTTGGGTGGAATGTGGTTATTTTGGGGGAAAGGTTTGGGTCAGCTTGCCCATGTGCTCAAGTTTTAAGTCTGGGTGACATAGTGAGGGAGGCACTCACAATCAACAAAGAACTCATGACACCTCATATGAGATTTCAAACATATCAACTTTTATTTCTTCACGAACTATTACAATTTCCATTTCATAACTCAACTCAACATCCCCAAAATAAAAGTGTATTCCACATTCATTACATGCTTTATTCTAATATCAAGATCTCAACTACTCAGCCCAAGCTTTCCTCGAGTCTGAACGTTCTCTGGAAAAATGCCCTACTCCTTTGCAGCGTAAACAAATGACTTCAGACAAATCTAGGGGCTTCCTAGTGGTTATCTTGGCTCCTTGGGTTCTTGGCTTCCTTGCTGGGCATTTGCTAGCGTAATGACCTAAATCCTTGCACCTGTAACAAGTGATTTGACGCAGGTCCTTTTCTGCGGAAATTGGGTTGTTCTGGGGATACATGCTCTTTCTCTTCCTCGACTTCTTCTTTCCGATCAATTCCTCTATCTCTTGTCGATCAAACTCCAATTCTTCCATCGGGAAGTTTCCTAGATACTCTTGGTTTTCCTTCGTGCAATACTGTGAAAAATGTCCTTCTTCTCCACATGAATAGCAAGCATTGGAGTAAAATCTGTTTAGGATTTCTCCATCAGGGTCGTCAACATCTTCTTTCATCACTGGTTTTCTTAAACTTTCCCCGAGGGCTTCTTTCACTGCTTCCTTCTGCTGCTTGGTAATTTCTTGTACCTTGGGATAAATATGACACTGGGCAGGGTAATGCGTAGTTCCTTCACACAAGAAACAAGTAACCTTCATGGTTGGACATTCTTCAGCTTGGTGATTTCCTTCACAATGAGGGCATCCATCCTTGTGTTCTTCATGGGTATGTCCTATCTCACCACAAATCTTGCATGCACGAGGTTTCTTCATTTTATTGCCATAGGGCTTCTGAATAAGACGAAACCTTAGTAGAGTCATCTTGAATTCCTCCAAAGTTTTTGCTCCGTTACATCCTTGTATGGCATGATGCATTTTCCACCAGGTTGCAGCACTTTTTGTAAAGTACTGAAGAGCGTATTGAACCTCATACTTCCTTGCAACCAAATTGCTCCTGAAGTGATTCTCCATGTTTTGAATCCATAGCTCTACCTCTAACTGAGTGATCGGTCCAGAGAATACAAGTCCATCTTCATTCATCATCTATTGGGTCCAAGGGTTTTGGGATGAGATACGAGGGATAGAGAGATACACCCAATACACATAATATAGTTTTGAAAATAAGTTTTATTTGTGGCTGTCAGGAAAATCATCAAACAATGACAACTCACCAACATCGCATCTAACGTGAGTATACAACAGGGGTTTGGTCCTCTAAAGTTCATATAAATCTTGGAATATGTCAATGTCTTCAAATTCTTCAATTCTTCAGAGGATTCGACAGTTGTAGCTTCAGTTCTTCTAGTGTATGGTGAAGTCTAATATCTTGTCATTCTCGGAGTGGCTTCAGTTTATCCTCCGTGTGGTCCAAAGGGAATGGGGTATTGTCTAACTATTTGAGGTAAAAGGAAATATTTGATAAAGCTCAAAAAAGAAGAGAGGTAAAGGATCTTTTTTGAAAATTAAGTGTTAGAGAAATCATTTCCTAAGGGCTTTCCAGTTTCTAGGGTCACGTCCTACAGTCAACATGTGCTCTGATACCATCTTGTAGCGACCCGACCTCAAACGGTCAAGCCTTTGTGTATCTGTGCCATCCCTGGATCTGTATGCTGGCACACACAGTACATCAATGTATATATCAAAGTGCAATCACATGTATAAATAGCATAAAACTGATATATAGCTCATAAGTCTCAGCGGAAACAATATAAGGGTGTGGAGTCCATCAACGCCAACGGCAAGTTGAGTGTAGACCGTAACCCTACAACGTAACTCTTACTCGTCGTAGAATATTCCTGCAACATAAGACGTTGCAACCCTGTAGGTCAGTACATTGAATGTACTGGCAAGTCACATCATAAGAGTAATGAACCTATTTGTACATGCAATTTGGCTGGTGGAAAGCTCTAAGTTTAGTTTTTGCATAAAGCTAGTTTTCCCTAGCATAAAAGATATTATTCTACCACTACTTTATAGCATAGGATGAGTTGGTAAACCCAACTCAATCCATTCCCAAAGTTTCATTTTAAACCCAACTGTTTAATTAATAGTGATGAGATCTCCCAGCATTTCCACTACTAGATGCTCAAGTTGTCCGTAACCGGAGACACGACTAATCGATTAGGTTTTAACACTCTGTAGAGGTTTGCGCACTTTTCCCCACAAGACTCGATCGCCTCCCTTGAAGTTCTCGCACTGCCTGGCGTTTGAGAACAGGATGACCGAGACATGGTCTTTCGAAAATGTTCCCCCTTAACCCACGGATAGGCCGGTACACCGACATCATTCTACATCTGCTAGCCTATCCCGGAAGAGGTCACACTATCTACTCAACTAAGCCAGAGCCCATTTTGGCTTGTGGCTGCACACAGAAGCTTCTAGACATGAGAATATGATTGATCTCTTTGAGCATGGGTGGCCGACCACTAGTCGTGCACCACCATGGATTAACCATGCATGCTCCCATTGTACTTCGCCACCATTCAAACCAAATACCGCCCAGGTAGTTCATTTACAAGTCTTGGTCCTGATTACTACTTTGTCACTCATGTCTCGCCATGTTCGCTTCCCAAACCATGTCTACATTTAGCGAGGCAAAAAAAAGACTTACACGGTGGTGACAAGGATGTATAGATCAGACCTACCTCAAATGAACTACTAGGTAACGGCATAGCCATCTGGCAACAATAAATCCTACCATGCAATCCTACCACAAAAGGACTAAGTGCATAATATAAAACATAGGTAATTGAAGGAATGATCAAATGTGAACTTGCCTCGTAATAGTTGATGAAGACGATATCGCTCTCAAAAATTTACTTAATAGAACTATTCGTCACTCTCCGATGAAAATCTATGAAGTCAAACATTGCACTCACATAAGCAATCATTTCAGAGAACCAAGAAGAACATGCAAAGCAAAAGTCTTGGAAAACCAAATGAACATTCAACACACTTAACTAGCATGGAAATATCCTAAGTGCAAAACAACATGTGACATAGGGTGCAAAGATGTGATGTGTACTAAAGTGCATACATGGCATAATAGTAAAACTATCATAGACAGACCATTTTTGTGTGGAAAATGTGTGACAATGGTCCAAGTGGCAGGGTTTGGCTACCGTGACATGGTGCAACAAGAATCACATCAATCGAAGCTACGGTTTAGGAGATATGGCCAATTGAAGTTTGAGTTCAAATCTGAATAAAGTTCAAATTTAAATTTGGCCAAAAGTTTTCAAAGTTAGTTTTCTGGATAAAGCTATTCGAGACGAACATTTTGCCGCTGGTTTTGTCGGATTTGTATCTACGGTTAAAAAGTTGTGGCTAATCTAAGTTTAGGGGCTAATATGCTAATTCCAGGGACTGAACGGTGAAGAAAGGTAATCACGGACAGGTCCTGGCCATGTGGCAGATTTCTATGGCTGCAAGTTGTTCGCTGTGAGGCTTACATGGCGAACAACCGCTAAATAGGAAAAAAAACAGCAACCGCGACTAAACTAAAGAAAACCAACAGTCGGTTTTAATCAAAACCGTTCGGTTTAAACGAACCGCGGTTAACCGATCAAATACTAATAAATAAATAAAAAAACTAAACGAAGCGAACAGGAGGGTTCTCTTACGATGGCGACGATGACGAACAGGGACGGCGGCGCTGGCGTCGGGCGGTGGACGGGTCGGCGGCTGCGGTGCTCCTCGGCGGCGGGGAAGAGGACGGACGGGACGGGCGCGAGGTGGGCAGTCCGGTGGTGGTGACGGCGCGCGTCGGGGTGGCCGGGACAGGTGGAGCAAAGGGCGGCGGCTCCATGCTCCAGCGAGGACGCAGGTCGTCGGGGCGGCGTCTCTGGTGACCTAGGGACAAGAGGAGGATGTCAACGAGATGCGCTTCGACTCGGGCAACAAAAAGAAGTAGTCGGTGGAGGCCAGGGTGGCTCACGGGCGACGAAATCCTCCGGTGAACTAGCACGGCTTCGGCGAGATCCAAGTGGCTACGGCGAGCGATGCGAGAGGCTAGTGACGACGTGGAGTGGCAGAATGGAGAGAGGAGGACGAGGGGCTTTTATAGGCGCGAGGAGGGGTGCTCGGGGCTGCGGATATGCGTTATCCAAGTGCAAGGCGGACGACTGTTGCGGGCGGTGAGCTCGCAAGCTCTATCTGAACGGGAGGAACGGGAGGTTGGAGATGATACGGGCGGGCCCCATGGGTCAGCGACAGGGAAGCGATGAGCGAGGGAGAGAGACGTGCAGGCGAGCGAGCGCTGGCTCTCGGGCGCGGGGCTGGGCCGGTCGGCCAGTCGGGCGCGGCTGGCTCCTGGGTCGAAGTTGGCCAGCGGCTGGCTGGGCCGCGGGGTGCTCCTGGGCCGAGCTGGCCTCGGTCCAGGTGGTGTGTGTGTGTTGTTTTTTTTTGTTAAAAAAACACAAAGGAAAACTGTAGCAAAATAAAAAATAAAAAAATTTACATAGGCATATTTTATATCAAAATGCTCAGAAAAATACCAAGAATAAGATGAACTATTTTCCAAGTTCAAATAAATTCCAAAAAAAATCCATAAAATTCAAACAGTGCTACCGTTGCATTTAAAATCAATAAAATCATTTTTGAAATAGCAAAATGATTTCAAATTTATTTTCTCCTAATTTTCTGTTGAAGGGAATCATTTTACCCTTATTTCCATTTATTTATTTTTAGGAGAAAAATAATTTGAATATAAAACTAAATAACTCCCAAGAGGATTTTGAATTTGAAATTTCAAACAACTTCAAAAGGAAAATGAGTTCCAAATAACTTCAAAGTGACTTCCAAATTATTTATTTGAAACTCCAAACTCTCTTTCTTCAATTTTGAAGAAGTCATTTTATCTTCCCTCATGAACTCATTGAGTTGCTTAAAGTTTCTAAGTTTGGATTTCAAATGGAATTCAAATCATTTTCAAACCCCTTTTCATTTCTTTAAATGGAAGAAGTCATATTATCTTCACTCTAGGATCTTGTGATGAAATGAATTTGAATTCTTCGAGATCAAAATGCAAGATGAAAGTTTTGGGAAAGTCCTTTTATTCCCTCTCATTCAACTTTCAAAAAGTTCCAATTTCCACTCAGTTTCACACAATCAATCACACAAAAATCAAACAAATAATCACAATTATTTATTTAATATAACAGCCCAAAATTTAGAATTTTGAGATGTTACAACCTCCATGTAGATGATTAGTTGTCGCAACACAACGAGTGAGTGGACATGTATTCGACTCCGGCACCATCTCCCACACGGGAAACACAGTATGACCAGGAATGGTCTGAGCTTCCTCCCTATAACGTGCGGGCACCCCACAGATATATGTGGCCGACGCCGCCTACACCACCTCCACGATGTGGCTGATGCATGTCTAGCACTATATCTATCTATGTACGCGAGAGACATATGCTACCTATGTATGCGAGAGACATATTTCTACCTATGTATGCGAGAGACATCGAAATTAAACGATATGACTTAACTTAGATAATACAACACTTTTATAGATAATTAAAATACAAGTACATCGAAATTAAACGGTACGACTTAGCTTAGATAATACAACATATAAACTACATGAAGACATCATCGTCATCCTCCGTCGATGCAGCACTCTTGCCCTTCGACAACGAGGCACTCTTGCCCTTCGACGACGAGGCACTCTTTCCCTTCGATGATGAGGCACTCTTGCTCTTCGACAATGATTCACTCTTGCCCTTCGACGATGCAGGTGTCTTGGCCTTGCTGTTCGGCATGAAGATATCGTCTTCGTCTTCGCTTTCCTCAATCCATAAATAAGTATGCTCTCGGGCAGTCCTTTGGAAAGTTGCACTGTTATGTTGTTGCTTCTTCCACCTAACATGCAACCCGAGGAGTTCTTTCCGTATCTCCTCAAAGGTCCTTGCAGGCCACCCGCACCTACTTAATGCATGAGCCAACTCATTCAGTATGGTGTCACTACTGATAAGTTCGTCCCATTGAACTATCCTATTGTCTATCTCGAAATTGATGGCTAACCTCAGAAGACATTTCGACATACTCGGGTGGAAACTATGATCGAAAGGATAATGAGGACGGGACATCTTGACGAGACTACAATGCACTGCTTACCAATCCTTTCTGTGTGGGAGGGGGGGTTTATAAGTCGAGAAGAGAAATATGGCGGGAACGATGGCGAGAACATAAGGGGTGGCGGGAAATAAGTTGGCGGGAACTGCAGGGTTCGCGGGAAACAGAGGTTGGCCTGGAAAGAAGATGGCGGGAAAGAAGATTGCGGGAAAGACAGGTTTGGTAGGAAAGAAGATGGCGACAAAGGGTTCCCGAGAACACGGTTATGAAAAAAATTTGTGAACTAGGCCAGGAACTCATCATCTACATGGAGGACGACTGGAGCTAATCATCTTCCTGAAGGACGACTGGAGCTAATCATTTTCCTGATGGACGACTGGAGCTTAATCATCTTCCTGGAGGACGATTAGGTCCAGTCATCCTCCAGAAAGATGAGGCTAGTATTATTTTCGAAAAATATCAAAACCGTGTATTATTTTTGAAAATTAATAAAAAGTATTATTAAAAAAATAGCGAGCTTGAGCTGGGTCAAGCTCATCCACGGCCAGGCGTGGCGTTTATCGGTCCGGAGAGCAGGGTGTGGCTCAGTCAGCACTATACATGGCCATGGGAAGTCCGGCCCGGCCAGCCCGGCCCGACGCTGCTCCTGAGCCGGGCTTGGGCCTAGATTTTGAGCCTGATGGCTGGGCCAGGCCCGGGCCCGTCGTTTTTGCACCATTCTAAAGGTTGGGCCGGGCCGGCCCGGAGCCCGACGGGCTTTTACATGTTCGGGCCGGGCTCGGGCCTAAAAAATAGGCCCGATGGTCGGGCCGGGCCAGGCCCAGGTCTGGGTTTTTTGCATCAGGCTTGGCTAGGCCCGGCCCGAAGCCCGGCCCAGCCCGAGGTATGGCCAGGTATAGTCAGCACCGGTCACGAATTACCCACCATGCACCAGCACCACACATCACTGAGGAAACTGACGCCAGGGAGCTGCAAGAGGATAAGGCAATTGTGTCCCCGTGGCTCCGTTTCCTACGGTACGCATGCAGCTAGCACATCCGGCCGAAGCTCTGCTCTCAGCTCGACAGCAATGGCGATAGCCTGCAAGTGCAGCCCCGCGGTGAGGCTGCTGCCGAACCCGATCACGGCACAGCTCCCGGGCGGCAGGAGCCACGGAAGATGCAGATGCAGAAGCCTTGCCGTTCACGCGCAGCTCCCGACCGAGGATGAGTACCCCGCTGAGTCACCGAAAAGGGTCCAGGTTACACAGGTGAATTACTGATCTACTGATAGTCGGTCGTAGGATAAACTCGTGGGCTGCGGTTTGAACTTGAAAGGCCATCATCTGCTGCTTGCGTGCTTCGATCCAGAGCCTCAGGAGGAGCCGCCGGAGGGGACCCGGCGCGCGGCAGAGCCTGATCTCCGTCGGGACGTCGCGCGGCGGAGGGGATGAGTGGAGCAGCGACTTCGAGCTGACGCTCCGGCAGCTGAGGCTGGACGACCTGATCGAGGACGGGCAGGGCGACGCCGACGTCCTGGTGCACCTTCTGGTCCAGCAGGTAACTGAAACAGAAAATATGCACCGAGCAAGTGAGCAGCTGACTGATAGTTCTAAGATCTTCATCTGCTTACAGCACACCCAGTTCGGAATGTCGATCAAAGGGCGAGTGGTCACATCGCTCACCAAAATATGCGATTCCTGCTCCGCCCCATACTGCACAAAGGTACACCACACCGCGGATCACCTGGAAAAATTTCCACTGAAAGATGGCGCATTTGGAAACTGTTCAAGTTAACTGAAAGCATTGGATCCTGGCACCCCGTTGCAGATTGATGAGCAATTCGACATCACGGTGCTGTCTTCCTCCAGGAAGGATCAGAGCGGGTTGCCTGAAATCGGAGACAGCGATCCGTCAGTACGTGATACTCCCTCCGTTCCAAAATATAGCGCGTCCTCGGTTTCCGTGCTTCAACTTTGACCATTAATTTAATCAACAAGACCGACTGCGGCGGGCGAAAAAATTATACCAATGAATTCGTATTCAAAAAAAGTTTTTAATTATATAATTTTTGATCCCGCCGCAGTCGGTCTCGTGGGTTAAATTTATGGTCAAAGTTGAACCTCGAAAAACGTGGGCGCGCTATATTTTGGAACGGAGGGAGTATGATTTACCTAGCTCTGATGCTATATATAATTACCGTAACCATTACGACTATTTCTTTTAGAACAGGTCATCTACGTGAAGCCAGGAACAGAAATTGATATCGACTCGTCAATCCAGGAGACAATACGACTAACAGCGTCAGCCAAGGTTTGCACTTGCAGCATGTCATGTCGAACTGTCGACTGTCGACACACAACCTCTTACAGTTTTACTGATTATCATCATTCAGAGTTCATGTTCGGAGGCGTGTGAGAAGTCTCCTGTCGTGTGGAAACGTAAGTGCTAAGACGAGCTGCAACAACTAGTACATTGGATTGGTTGCTTTTACTGTACATCGCTGTAACAGTTGTTTATCTTGTGAATTTACAGGTGCTGGTAACCAGAAGAAGCGGTACAGCCAAACGTGGTCAAAACTTCTTGATCTCAAGAGAAGTCTGGATAAGGCGCCCAGCTAATTAAATTACTATTGGCGATGCAGTTTCAACTCGACGCCACTGATTATCTGATACGAAAATGCTACAGTGTGATATATCGAACAAAAAGCTTATGTGACCGGATGATTAATCAATTGACATGGTTATCCAGTGATTGCTTCTCTCCATAATACTTTAACTGTATACTCACAGAGACTACTGTACTAGACTATAACAAACCATTTTTTCTCTTTCCTCAAATATATTTCCTGTGGGAAACTATGCATGAAATCAGAATATTCTTTTGAGGAATATATGAATTCACAACTCATTCCACAACTACGGCTTGTTTTTCAAGTCTACTGATTTTTCTTCCAAGGATTTACTCACCCATGCCCCCGCTCACACTTTTTTTTTTGGAGAAAATGTTCAACGTGTATTTAAAAATTGTTCATCATACTCCATCCGCTCAAAATAAGTGTCCCAAGCTTAATAGATTTTTTTTACTAAAGTTAGTACAATGTACAAAGTGAAGACCCATATTTTGGGACGGGGGAGTATATCATAAAAATGTTCAATGTGTATTTAAAATTTGTTCAGCGTATATCACAAAATGTTTAATGGTAAAAAAATGATATATTTTTTGATCTTCCGCTATGTGTAGTTTTTAAATATTCATGCGGCCTATTAATCAGTTACGTTTGGCAGCTCACCAGGTAATGAACACAGGGAGTTGCTATGTCACGCGTTCTGCGTCGATGTGCTTTCGCACAGGCACGTCGTTGCCGTGCGCTGATTGGGCCGGCCCATTGCAGTGCGGCGCAAAAAACAGTTTGGGCGCAATCGCTAGGAAACGAACACAGGACTGCCGACTTAAATTCGCACGCTACTAGCCACAACGATGGATGAGCTCGGTTGGCCAATGTACAGCGGAAAACTAAGTGAACTAAAGAAAGTACTCCTATAAGACTTGACACTGTTTGAAAAATATCCTTTACAATTTTCCAAATTTTTGAACGTACGATTTTGTTTCGGCAAAAGCAAACAATTTTATGATATCACGATTTTTTTTTTGAATTTTGAACATTTTCAGAATTTCTGAACAATTTTCTAAAGCACAAACATTTTTTAAAATTTGAGAATTTTTTGTGAAATGGAGAACAATTACTGAAAAAATTTGGAAGCACAAACATTTTTGAATATGTGAACAAAAATTTGAAATACAGAACATTTTTTTAAATCTTCGAACAAAATTTGTAAAATACGAACATTTTTTGCAAAAAACGCAGCCTTTTATTTGAAAATATCCTGGCATTTGTTGGAAAGGCAAACAAATTTCGAATATTTTGAACATTTTTAATTTTGCATTATTTGAACATGTGTTGCAAAAACGCGAACATTTTTTAAATTTTGAGAAGAATTTGGGAGCCGCCGAACAATTTTTGGAAACGCGAAAAAGTTTCAAATATTTTTATTAGAAAAGAAGGAGAAAAGGAAAGACAAATAGAGACACAAAAAAAACAGGAAAAACATAGAAAAGAAAGAAAAGGAAACAGACCAAGGAAAAAGAAAAAACAGGAAAAGGGAAAAAAGGAAAACCAAAAAATAGAACAAGGGAAAAATCGGTTCAAGAACCTTCTAGAAGTTTCCAAAAACTGTGGACGACTAAAGCTGAAACGGGCTGTCCTAATCGAAGGATTGCTGGATGTTCCCGAAACCTGCACAGTTTGACGCAGAGTGCGTCCAATAGGAAATTCCATGAACACATACCCTGGGGTGCGAGTTCGATTTCTCAAGGAAGCATGAATTTGGGATTTTAGTAGGTGCTCGCCATGAAATGGGCCGGCCCATGCGCCCCGCGTGAAAGCTCAGCTATTTCACGCTAACGAGCGTTAGGTAGGAGCTCGCCTTCCCCCAAGGCGTCTGTTAGCCTACTATTTGAGCCGCTGTCATGTGAGAAATTTAGGTCCCCTTGCCTTCGGCTGTCATATTGGCACTGAGGGGGGGAGGGGGGGGGGTCTTCGAATCTAGGGATGGCACCCGCAGGATTTGGTTACGGGTGGAGCCATCCCATACCCTTACCCATCATCCCAAACCTTACCCATCACCCGTATCCATACCCGTTGATGGATACAATTTTTTCCCATACCTGTCACCCATCAGGGTAAGTGGTTACCCGCGGGTAAAATTACCCAGATTTGCAACACACCAATTTGAGCATTATATAGTCATAAACAACAACTTATAGTATTAATAATAATTTCTAAACAACAACACATCAAGACATCAACACATACTCGTTCGTGGGCTAGCTACTGTGGTGCGGCGGCCTAACATGAATGCATGATGAGGTCTTGTTAGGGTTGTCGGATTTATGTACATATATTATGTTTAATATGTGGATAATAATATATAAGGTCTATTTGTCAGAATATATGCAGGTACATGGGTACATGGGTATGTGTTATACTAAACCATACTCATACCCATTATACCCGATGGGTATGAAATTTTCCTATTTATGTACCCATGGATATCCTTTTGACCCATACCCATGCTTTAATAGGGTTTTTACCCGCAGGGTACGCGGGTAATGGGTACCCATTGCCATCTTTATTCGGATCTTCAAGACCTTTATGTTTGTCGTTAACGTCTAATGATCATCATAGTTTCTGAGAATAAATTTTCTCTCGTCTTTTTTGGTGGTATCATGAGATTAGAGAGTTTTTTGTCTTCGCAGTTTTGATTATTTGGACCTGATAAGTTTATATTGTTGTGTCAAGCTTTTTTTTTTTGGTTTGATTCTTTGTGAAGGTGAAATCTTTATCGACACCACATGAAGATATACTGATTCGACGACCTGCACTTTTAAGGGATCATCCCCGACCCAAGTATGTTCATCGATTAAGGCTTCTCATCTTTTTGGATGGGCGACTCAAGGCGCTTTTAAAATCATTATTGATAATGTTCGTGCGGGTGACATAGTGACAACATCATTGATCCAATTCAATTGCAACCTCTTTACCTAAGTCTTTGAAGTATTTCTTCGAGCAGAAATTGATACCACGAATAAGGTGTTTTCAAGAGATTTTATTGTAATTCTTAGTCGTAGGAGTTACTTCGTGTTTTTCGGATATTAGGTTAAAATCTGTGTACCTGTAATTACCATGAGTATGAATAAAGTTACGTGTGTTTCTTAGAAAAAACTTACCCAAGCAAGTTCTTAAAAAAAAGGACACTTGCCCAACGAAGAAACAGATCGGCTCCGCTCAGGCCAGGGCCAGCGGCTGCCGGCGGCCGGTCGACCGCCATGATGCATCAGCGCCGTGAGGGACGCAGACGCAACCGCTCCCAGCCGAGCCGATAGATTCCCCACTGGTTTCGAGGCTGATTCCAGCGCTCCGTCGCCGCTCACGACTTGCAGTTGTGGCGGATGTGGGGAAGCAGAGGCTCAAAGGGGATGCGGGGAAGCAAAGGCGTGGGGAGAAAGGGCAGAGCTCTAGCTCGAGAGCAAGCAAGTATGTTCATCCTGCCTTTACTCCGTGCCGATGCGCCTTTCCAAATATGCACCGTATTCTGTTTAGAATGGCCTCGAACTGCAACTCTGCAAGAGACCTTGTTCACATAGCTGAAACTCTGAACTTAATCAACAAGACTAGAGATAAGACAATTTGCAGTATTATAAAGCAGTGAATTGTTTACACCATGAGATACTTCTAGAAGCAAACTAATAAAAAAATACTTTACATAGTAGCCTGGACCAGATATCTTTATACACAACCGATTGTGCTTATCAAAAGAAAGTATTCTAACAGTAGCTATCACTACTCGACCTCATATAACAAAACAATCTAACACTATTTCAACAGCTATGACTAGTTCCCGAGGAATGCATCCACTTTGGCATTGGTGGCCCTTGACAAGAACTTCATGCAGATTGGAGGGTTCACGTTGGCAAGAGAAAGAAAGGCCTGCGGCAGGGCCCAGATCCCGTCGCCGCACATCAAGCCAGATGCAACTGCCGGTGCGAACGCCTGCGCCTCAGCCTTGTTCATCCATTCCCAGCAAAAGAGTATCACACTGCCGATGCACATGTCCATGGCGAAGTATGGTCCAAGGTAGAACGGGATCGCGACCGCCATGGGGATCGGGACGAACTTCGCCACCTTCGCGGGCACACAGTCTTTCAGGAGATTGACGGCGAATGCAGCAGCAAAGAAAATGTAGCATAGCATGAGGCAGTTCTTCGGGAGAACGGACAGGCCATCGACACCCAGGATCGCCATGTTGCGGTACATGATGGCATAAGGTGCTGGGTAAGCGCTATCGCTGACGCCAATGTCGAAGGACTTGTAGAAGAGCCAGAAGACGCAGGGGGCGATAACACAGCCCATGGCAGTGCCTGCCACCTGGCTGATGAACATGGACCTTGGTGAGGCTAAAGTCAAGTACCCGGTTTTGAAGTCTTGCATCAGGTCAGCAGCTGTTCCCACAATGTTCATCATCACACCGCAAGCGGCCAGCCCGACGAGCACGCCACCGTGCGAAGCGCCTGCCCAAGCACCGAACACAAAGATCCCAAGCTTACCATAGGTGCTGGCCAGGGACCAGTCGGTCAGGCCACATCCATAGGCATTGCAGAAGGCCAGGATAGGCGCAAAGACATATGCAACCAAAATGTGGTACCACTTGAGCTGTGGGATGATGAGCGGAAGGCAACCAGTCGTTATTGCTGCAATAATGACATAACCCCCAATTGCAACTCTCTTGGGAATTTGATCCTTCAGGAATAGTTCATTGCGGCGTTTGTCATCAAAAGACTCAGCTTCCACGGCAGCGACAGGAATTCCGATGTTAGAGACAGGAAGTGATTTCGATTTCTTCTCCTTATACATCTCGTAGAAAGCCTTCACTGTTTTGCCAAATACCTTCAGGAAGTTATACAGGCCGTCCCCAAGGATTACTGCTATGGTTATGAACACCTGCGATGTTAAGATGTTATTAGTTCTCAACAGTTACATGTGGTTGTAAAAGCAAAACGTGGCAGCCTGTGTCAAAAAAGCCAAGTACCCTGTAAGCCTGCAGTCCATGTAGACTGCTCTCTGGAAGAGAGTCAGGATACCAACTTCCTTTCTTGCTGCTTATGAGTGGCCACATTATGCCCCACGACAAGACGCCTCCAATCAGAAGAGATACATTGACAATGTAGGGGCAGATCATTCCCACACCAACGTAAGTAGCCGAGAAATCAAAATAGAACCTGGTTGATGCAAATAGTAGAATTTGAGGACACACGTATGGCATAAGGATATATATGATTCATAACAATTGTAGCTGATGCTGAAACCAAGATGATGCTAACCTGTTCTTGTAAGCTTCAAGGCCAAGTGATGGGAAGGAACTGAATCCACAGTCATTCCCAGCAGTGTAGAACCATTGGAAGAAGGCCCAAACGAAGCTCATCGAGAAGTACTTACCCAATGTACGAACTTGCTTCCTGAAATAGGCCAGGCATTCTGTCAGTCAATACTTCTTGTGGCTTGTACATATTGTAGAAACAACCAGCAAGGTGGATAGAAATGCATGTTACTCACTTTGCAAGCTCGGCGCCCTGGGGTGTGTGGAATCCATTGATAAGGTAAGCAGTTGCGGTGCCACTCGGATATGTCAGCTTGTAGTCCACAATCATAGTCTGCAACCAAGTATTCCAGTTGGCAACCGCGGCAAGTATTTTTTAATATACTGTGTATATGAAGAAAGTATTGGGGAAGTGGAGTTTCTACCTTTCTCATGGGCACTAGCGCAAAAAGCCCGACAAAGCTGACGAGGAACAGGAATCCTATTATCCATCCGAGATGGGGATTCTTGATGTTCAGAGCATCGTTAGCCTCTGTTGCTTGCTTAGCTATGGTCTCGCTCAGAGCAAACAGGTAACTGCCAAACCCACCTGTTCAAATTCGAATTAATATTGAATCAGAACATGGCCTACAGTATTTCAAACATATTAACAGTAGCAATTTTTATTTTGCATAAAAAATTCCATGCAATGAGCAAACTAAATCAGCCGTGGCGTCAGGAAGAGCATAAAAAAAAAACTTCAAACGTGATCTAGCATAAACGCTGGGAAAACAAGTGCATTGAATTAGATAACAAGTACTGATTATTTTGTGGGTCAACATTCCAACATTATGACATTGTATTTTTCCTTAGACGAATTTTGTGCGTAATGGCAGAATTAAAGTAAAATCTTCATATAAAATCTACTCTCTCTGACCTAAAATAATGTCACTGATTTAGCCGCGGCACTTATTTTGGGACGGATAGAGTAGCATAAATACATCTATGGTGGGTCTCTTGATCAGTATTGAATCAGAAACCCTGCTAGTACTCACCATAAGTGTGTATGTGTGCTCATGTTCTTTATAATCACAAAAAAAGGAAGAACAATAGTACTAGCCGGACTAGATGGTTATATTGTGGTTCGTTATTCCAAAATTTTGGAATTGCCAATTTCCTTTGCAGAAATCTTCATGCAATGGCAAAAGCCACAAACCTAAATCTATTTTTGGCGTCAGGAAGCAGAGCCAAAATATTCATCTACGACGGTAGCATATAGCATAAACCACATGAAACTTAGATTATTATTATTATTATTATATTTGTATAAAAAAGCAGATCAAGATGTGCTATTTTTCCGGTGTGGTTGAATTAGCTAAATCAAGCAAAAATAGCACGGCTTCCTACAAGCCCAAAAAAAAAAGAGCAGACGCACCAATCTTCCTATCGAGGGCGCGGAAACGGAAGGAACAAAAGACGGGCGGGAAGCTAGTTCAGGTTTTTACCGCTGAAGGCGATGCCGTAGGCGGAGACGACGCAGGTCTGGATGACGGTGTTCTCCTGGCGCGTGAAGGGCTGCTTGAGGAACCCCATCCTCTCGATGGCCGACGTCCAGAGGCGGACGAGGAAGAAGCCGAGGAGGCTGGCCGAGACGTTGAGCGACGGGATGATGCCGGTGGTGAGGCCGAGCTTCATCACGATGATGCTGAACATGACGGCGACGAGGAACCCCACCACGAAGGCGCGCACCGTCAGCTGCTCCCGCCACGTCGGCACCGGCTTCTCCAAGAACGCCCGCTCCACGGATGCCTCCTCCTCCGCCTCCCCGTCGTCATTGCTCCTGACGTTGCGGCGCCGGAGGAGGTTGCCCGTCTCCACCGCGTCGGCGTCCTGGGCTGCGGCCGCCGCTGCTGCTGCCGCGGCTGCGGTGGCGTCCGTCGCCATGGCTTCTCGATCTTCTCGGGGTACGTACGACTGTTCGCGGTTCCACGGGGTGGCGGGGCGTCCGCGTATATATGGAAGGCCGTTGAGATCTCGATGCCAGCCGTGTTCCGTTCTGTTGCGGGGGTTTGCCGGCCTTCCTATTGGAACCGGAATACAACTGTGCCCTGCCTTTTTTATCGGAAGAGGTATCCGATGCTGGCACGATACGACGCCCCACGGCCTCCTTCAAAATTCTATCTCGTGAGTGAACAGAAACCGGAACGAACTCTCGAACAAAACCTACCAAGTTCCGTTTTCTTTTCTTCATCAAATCAAGCCGATACATAAAGAACCCGATTACTAGTAGCAATCTCCAACCCATCACGGAAAAGAACCGCGATTCTTGTTTCTCGATCGAGGCGATTTTGTCTGTCTGCCCGGAGAGCCAGCGATGGAACTCGAAGTAGGGCCGTCGGAGTCCGGCGGCCTGGCGGCGCTGGCTGCCGACCTCGCGAGGCGCCTGGCCGAGGAGAACTCGGAGAGCAACCTGGTGTTCTCGCCGCTGTCCATCTACGCCGCGGTCGCGCTCCTGGCCGCGGGCGCCCGGGGCGCCACCCTGGACGAGATCCTCGGCGTCCTCGGCGCGCCGTCTCGCGCCGCGCTCGAGGTGTTCGTCTCCCTCGTGGCGGAGCAAGCGCTCAGAGACCAGTCTGGCTCCGGCGGGCCGCGCATCGCGTTCGCGTGCGGCGTGTGGAGCGACCTCACTTGCGCCCTGAAGCCAGCCTACCGCCACGCCGTCCTGAGCACGTACAAGGCCGAGGCCAGCACCGTCGACTTCCAGAACGACCCGGAGGGAGCACGCGGCCAGATCAACGAGTGGGCCGCGCGGGCGACGCAGAACCTGATCGGCGGCGTCCTCGGCCCGGAATCAGTGACGCCGCTCACCCGCGTCGTGCTCGGCAACGCCATATACTTCAAGGGGAAGTGGCAAGAGCCCTTCTGCAAGAGGGATACCGAGAGCAAGCTTTTCCACCGGCTCGACGGCCGCGCCGTCGACGTGCCCTTCATGCAGAGTTGGGAGCCCCAGTTCATCGCTGTAAGACAATAAGTTTTGGGGAACCAGCACAACCCTTTAGGGGTGGCTTATCTCATTATATATAATGATTGTGTTACAATATGTACAATATACGTACATAGGTACAGAAGCTATACATAGTCTAACACCCTCCCTCAATCTTAGCCACTTTCTAAAGAACTGAGAAGGGTAAGATTGCGCCTACAAGCCTCAAACTGTGGCAGCGGTAAATGCTTAGTGAAGATGTCTGCAAGTTGATCCTTAGATGAGATAAACTTGATCTGGAGTTGCTTCTGTGATACACGTTCCCGTACAAAGTGATAGTCAACTTCAATGTGTTTCATTCGGGCATGAAATACTGGATTTGCAGAAAGGTATGTAGCACCGATGTTATCACACCAAAGAATAGGAGGCTGTGGTTGAGACAAACCCAACTCCTGAAGCAAAGACTGCACCCAAATAATCTCTGCAGTAGCATTAGCCACAGCCTTGTACTCAGCTTCAGTACTGCTACGTGACACAGTAGCCTGTTTCCGAGCACTCCAGGCGATCAAATTAGAGCCAAAGAATACTGCATAACCCCCCGTGGATCGCCTGTCATCTGGGCTACTAGCCCAATCTGCATCAGAGAAGGCCGAAAGGACCCGAGAGGAAGTCGGCCGAATATGCATACCAAATGTCAGGGTGAACTGAACATAACGAAGAATGCGTTTAACAGCAGCCCAATGAGTATCTCTGGGAGCCTGAAGATACTGACAAACCCTGTTAACAGCATAAGAGATATCTGGTCTCGTGATCGTCAAGTACTGAAGTCCACCAACAATGCTCCTGTACTCTGTGGCATCCGCAGGAGACAAAAGCTCACCAGCAACAACTGTTATCTTGTCGGTAGACGACATGGGTGTGGTGGTCGGTTTGCACTTCAGCATGCCAGCTCTTTGTAACAACTCCAAGGAGTACTTCTTCTGCGTAAGGACAAGACCAGTAGCACGAGAAGTGACCTCAACTCCAAGAAAGTAGTGAAGCTTCCCAAGATCTTTGACCGCAAAATCAGCACCAAGAGAGCAGACAAGAGCATCAGCAGCATACTGAGAAGAGCTGACAAGGATAATATCATCGACATATACCAAAAGATACATAGTGACTTCTGGCTTCTGTAGAAGAAATAATGAAGTGTCAGCAGTAGACGGCACAAACCCATGAGCACGAAGGGCAGAGGCAAGGCGGGCATGCCAGGCACGAGGAGCTTGCTTCAAACCATATAGTGCTTTGGAAAGACGACAGATATAGTCAGGACGATCAGGATCAGAGAAACCAGGCGGCTGTTTCATATAAACCTCTTCCTCCAAAAATCCATGTAGAAAAGCATTATGCACATCAAGTTGACGAAGTGACCAACCATGAGAAACAGCAATGGAGAGAAAAAGCCGAATAGTGGTAGGCTTGACGACAGGACTGAAGGTGTCCTCATAGTCAAGACCATGACGCTGCCGAAAACCGCGAGCAACAAGTCGCGCTTTGTAACGCTCAATAGATCCATCCGAATGCTTCTTCACTTTAAATACCCATTTTGAGTCAATAACATTTACCCGTGGTGGTGGAGGAACGAGAGTCCATGTCTTGTTACGAAGAAGAGCATGAAACTCCTGCTCCATAGCCTCTCGCCAATGTGGAATGCGCAGGGCAGCCTGATATGAGCGAGGCTCAGAAGATGGATCCGCAACAGCAGCAGCCAAACAAGCAGCCAACCAAGCAACCGTACCATCCTTACGTTCCTTAGGTTTGAAAATGCCACTGCGACTGCGTGTATGTGGTCGGGACACAGGAACCACCGAGGTCGACGGAGCAGCCTGCAACGGGCTGGAGGACGGCGACGTTGACGAGTCAGCCGGTGACGAGGAGCCAGTCACGGTAGCCTCGGACTCGGTTGGCGAAGAAGGCCGACCCACCGGCGAAACCGGCAGAGCAGACGAAGCAGCTGGCGACTCCGGCATCACAGACCGGGCCGATGGCGAGCTCGGCATAGTGGGCCGTGGCGCCGCCGGTGTCGCGGGCCGATCCGCTGATGAAGGCGACGTGAGGACCCGAGCCGCGGGCGAAGACGGCGTGACGGGCCGAGCCGCGGGCGACTCGGCAGCCGCTGGCGAAACGGACCGAGCAGTGGAGATGCTCGGCGCGACGGGCTCGTCGGGTGACCATGCATGGGCACGCGAATCGATGCCATGCAACATAGGGCGATCGACGTGCCCACCAGAAGACGACGATGATGATGGTGAATCCTCCAACAGCTCCAAACGAGCTCCACGTCCGGTTCCTGCACCATGGTTAGGTAACAACAAAGGAGAGTATGCAACATCATCAAATTGGTCAGAAGCAACAGAGGATGAATGCAGGGATGGTGGTTCGACAGTGGACACAGGAAGGTTGGCAAAGGGAAAAACAGGCTCATCAAACACGACGTCCCGAGATATATAGACACGATTAGTGGGAACATGAAGACATTTGTAACCTTTATGAAGAGAGCTATAGCCAAGAAAAACACACTTCTTAGAACGAAACTCAAGCTTGCGCTTGTTATATGGACGAAGATGCGGCCAGCAAGCACACCCAAATACCTTGAGAAAGGTATAATCAGGTTGTTCATTAAGGAGAACCTCAATGGGAGTCTTCATGTTTAAAACACGAGTAGGAGTACGGTTGATGAGAAAGCATGCAGTGGTAAAAGCATCACTCCAAAACCGAAACGGAACAGATGCATGGGCCAAAAGAGTAAGACCAGCTTCAACAATATGATGATGCTTACGTTCGACTGAACCATTCTACTGATGTGTATGTGGACATGCTAAACGATGAGCTATCCCAAGCGACTGAAAAAAAGAGTTGAGGTTGCGATACTCGCCCCCCAGTCTGACTGGACATGAACAATTTTGTGCTTGAGAAGATGTTCAACATGTTTTTGAAACTGAACAAAAATATCAAACACATCAGATTTGCGTTTAATAAGGTAAAGCCAGGTAAAGCGACTATAAGCATCAACGAAACTGATATAGTAATTATGACCACTGACAGAAGTCTGAGCAGGACCCCATACATCTGAAAACACAAGTTCTAAAGGATGTTTCACCTCACGACTGGACTCTGAAAAAGGAAGTTGATGACTCTTCCCCTGCTGACAAGCATCACACACTGCTACATCTTTATTACTAGACAAACTAGGAAGCTCATGACGACGCAAAATATGACGGACAATAGGTGTGGCCGGGTGACCAAGACGAGCATGCCACTGTGACGGAGAGACCCGAACTCCACTGAAAACACGAGCGACACCAGGATGCTCCAGACGGTAGAGGCCCTGGCACAACCGCCCACTAAGAAGAATGTCCCTCGTGCCCCGATCCTTAATAAAAAGATCAAAAGGGTGAAATTCACAAAGCACATTATTATCACGTGTGAGTTTAGGAACTGAAAGAAGATTACGGGTCACAGATGGAACTCGAAGAACATTGCGAAGCTGAAGACTCCTATTGGCATGTCTAGTGAGAAGAGATGCTTGACCAATATGAGAGATGTGCATACCTGCTCCATTGGCGGTGTGGATCTTGTCGGAGCCATGATAGGGTTCACGAGTGTGAAGCTTCCCCATCTCGCTGGTTAGATGCTCTGTCGCCCCAGAGTCCATGTACCAGTGTGGATCGATGGAGTAGGACTGAGTGTGTCCCTATTGCTTCTGCGGCGCGGGACGATCAGCCATGGCGACCTGACGGGCATTGTTGCGTGTATCTTTGCCGTCATTGCCAAGACCAAGGAAGCTTCGCTGGAAGCGCTTATGACACTTGGAGGCCCAGTGCCCATCGCGGTCACAAAGCTGACACACACGTGGACCGCCAGCCCCCGGTAAGGTCGCAGTAGGTGGGGGGGGGGGCGAGGCGGGCGACGGTGGCAGCCCCAAGGGAGACCGGGATGATGAAGAAGAGCGGCCACCCTTGGTGGCGGCGTTGGCCGAGAGGGAGCTAGTGCCCCTGGTGCGGCGAGTCTCGACCCGTTGCTCAGTGAGAAGGAGCCGAGAGAAAACCTCGTGTGCCAGCATGGGTGTCGAGTTGCCCCGCTCGTTGATGATCTCGACTAAGGCATCATACTCCTCATCAAGACCATTAACAATAAACGAGTTGAACTCGGAGTCGGTGAGGGGCTGTCCAATGGAGGCCAATGTGTCGGCGAGGCCCTTGACCTTGTTGTAGAACTCAGTGGCAGTGGAGTCAAGCTTCTGACACTCTCCAAGCTGACGACGGAGTGCAGAGACACGAGCCTGAGACTGCGCTGCAAAGGTACGCTCAAGAATGGTCCAGGCCTCATGAGACGTCTTCGCGAAGACAACAAGGCCGGCAACTGCCGGCGAGAGCGACCCCTGGATGGAGGAGAGGTTCGCCTGGTCCTGCCCCGTCCAGACGCGATGGGCCGGATTGTAGACCGGACCGTGCACGCTGTCTACCAGCGCGGGTGGGCAGGGAAGCGATCCGTCGACGTAGCCTAGCAGGTAGTGACTCCCCAAGAGCGGGAGAACCTGCGCACGCCAGAAGATGTAGTTGTCGGCGGAGAGCATGATGGTGATGAGATGACCGAAGTGAAACGGCGGCGGCGAAGACGATCCCATCGAGGAGGCTGCCTGGGGTGCAAACACCATGAAGGCAGCCGGAGGCACCGAAGCCGATGCGGGAGGAGGCGGGACCGCAGCCAGGGCGGGCGCCGCAAAGCTCGCGGCCGGTGCGGACGCCGCAAGGCCCGCGGCCGGGGCGGACGCCGCCAACCCCGCCAGCGGGGCAGTGTGATCCGCTTGCGGCAGGAGCGGCGGGACGACGCCTGCGGAGTCCGCAGCGGACGGCGGCGCCGCGGTGTGGACCACGAGGTCACGCCCAAGCGAGGGCGCCGGCGGCGTGGAGAAGACGGAGCCGATGCTCCTTGTCCCGATCGGAGCCGGAACAGAGACGGCATCGAGCGGGAGGTCGAGCAGAGCCGCAAGAGAGGCCGGGAGGAAGCCCGCAGCAGTGGAACCGGTGGTGGCGGCGCTCGACATGGCGGCGGCGCGATCGGTGGCGCGGCGGCGGCGGTGAAGGCGGCGGCGGCTGCGGCGGCGGTGCGGGTATTAGGGTTTAGAAGCGGAAGCGATCGTAACCTAGCGTGATACCATGTAAGACAATAAGTTTTGAGGAACCAGCACAACCCTCTAGGGGTGGCTTATCTCATTATATATAATGATTGTGTTACAATATATACAATATACGTACATAGATACAGAAGCTATACATAGTCTAACAATCGCCGTGCACCAAGGGTTCAAGGTGCTCACACTCCGGTACCAGACGCAAGCTAATCTAACTCCGCCCGGGCGTCCCGCTCCCTCTGACGGTAACATGTGCGCACGGTTTTCTATGTGCATCTTCCTTCCGGATGCCCTCGACGGCTTGCCGGGCCTGGTTGACATGATAGCATCCCAGCCTGCCGACTTCCTGGAAAAGCACCTGCCGGAGGAGAAGATCGATGTTAGGGAGTTCCGGGTGCCCAAGTTCAAGCTGTCCTTCCATGGCAGCGTCGTCGACATCCTCAAGAAGCTGGGGCTTCAGTTGGCGTTCAGTGATCAAGCCGATTTGTCTGACATGGTGGAGGACGATGAATCTGGCTTGCCATTGGTCTTGAACGACGTAATCCACAAGGCGGTCATCGAGGTAAACGAGGAAGGCACCATAGCCGCGGCTGTGTCCATATATGAGATGTTATTCGGTGGTGTTAATTTCATGCGTCCGCCACCTCCTCGAGTAGATTTTGTAGCCGACCATCCGTTTGCGTACTTAATAGTGGAGGAGACAACCGGCGCAGTTGTCTTTGCAGGGCATGTCCTTGACCCCTCCATCGAGAGCTAGGTCAATCAAGGACGACGCCTGATTCTGTTTCGGCTTGGCCCACGTAGAGGAGGAATAACATTGTCTCATACTAGTTTCATGCTAGTTTACAAGCCATGGAATTTTTCTTTATTCGTCTGTGTAATTTAATTTCAAGAGAAGTTGTGCGTGCAACAGTCATCCTTTTGGATAAATTTTGAAGTGTTCATATCCTATGTTTTGCTCAAAATTTTACGAAAGTGCAGATAGAAGAAACCATTTCACTAATTCTCTATCGACATGGCCCTGATTACGATATTCGTGCAATGATGAATCCAAAAACATGTCAACTATTAAAACTATGTAAACGTCCCGTGTGACTGATCGGTCACCATGGACACGTGAGCGGCAGACAGTCGGACAAGGCTGTCGCGGCCCTCCGGCACCCTTCCGCCGCTAGAGGGATGACGACGATGGTAGTGCGGTAGGGCAGGACGGCAACGCCTACGAGGTGGTCGTCCAGTATAGGGTTTATTTTTTTTAAGTTTTTAGTTAAACGGTCGATATATCGATCTTTTTATGTAATTATGTCCGAACTTGAATGAAATCGATCATGTTTGTTTAAATTTTATCCAGTTTGTTTAGATCTATCTTGTTACGCAAAGCCAAACATTTATTTTCCGAGTTCAACCGACGCACGCACATTCCAACATAGGATGTTCTATAAAATAGACGACTTGATAGCAGTTCAGGAATTAAAACGAAGGTTCAGACACACCTCAAAACAAAAGACAGTAGAGCAGACACTTCTACTGAAACGCACTGTCGCCACTGACATTGCCACGAGGAACCTTCAGGAGTTTTGCGTCAGACAATTCTTCAGCTGGAATACCGCACTCAATGACGCCCAGGTGCTAAATCGGTCGTGTTTGTTTAAATTTTATCCGGTTTGTTTAAATCTATCTTGTTACGCAAAGCCAAACATTTATTTTCCGAGTTCAACCCACGCACATTCCAACACACGACATGATAGCAGTTCAGGAATTAAAACGAGGGTTCAGACACGCAGCAAAACAAAAAGACAGTAGAGCAGACACTTCTACTGAAACGCACTGTCGCCACTGGCATTGCCACGAGGAACCTTCAGGAGTTTTGCGTCAGACAATTCTTCAGCTGGAATACCGCACTCATTGACGCCCAGGTGCTGCAAAACCTCTAGCAGTCGAGGCGGTAACAACAGACACAGGCTCAGCTGGAGTTCAGAGCATGGCAAACCAGGCACCCTCCTAGGCTTAACATGGGAGATTTTCTTCTTAGTATCTGCCATTGAGGCCTTGAGGGGGCATTGAATCCCATATATATCTAGTCGCCCTGTTGCTACGTCGAACTTCAGTTTGACGGTGTTTACGGGAGACAGCAGAGTCCACTTCCATCACATCAGAACAACCAGGCAGGCTCAACTGAGAGGAAACAGATAACATATGGGAGTAGTTGCTCACAGTCGTTTCAGAGATCATAGGAATGTCCAAAGTGTGCAGCTGATTGTTTAGGTTTCTCATCCTAGTTTCAGAGATCACAGACCAAGAACCAGTCGAACAGAACACAGTGGAAGGGCCTGGTGTATTATTGAAGAATGGTGTCTCAATGAGTAAAGATAAAAAAACAAATGAGAATTTTTAGCTTGCAAAACGATCTCGGGCTCGGGCTCGTGCCGTGGTAGCGAGTAGTTAGCATGCGGTCTCGGGCTCGTGCAGCCGTGGGTTCTGTTGTAACGTTGTAAAAACCCGCCATCTTGGCATCTTCTATCTATGATCGCGATACGTCTGCTTGACGTATCCTTGAAGAAAAAAAGGGTCTTATATTGTGGGATGGAGAGAGTAAGAAACATAGTTTGCATCAAAGAATCTCTTAATGGGAAAGCAAATCAAACTAATTAGAAATTGACATGATTCGCATTGATAAAAAGGAAGCAAATAATTTTTTGGGGTAGAAAAAGAATTATATCACACAAAAAAAGAGTTGAAAAAATAAAAAAGAAAATGAAAGAAATTTGGGTTCAGTACCGCTGTTTATCTAAGCATATAGTTGTTGCTGCTTCTTAGTGCTGTATAGTCCCTTATCCACTTGTTAAACATTGTAGGCTGTGATGCCACTTTCCAGTTCTCAATCATATCATCTATATATTTTTCTTTGCATATTGTCAACTCCGTTACAGTCTATATTATAAATATTAAGTCTACACCTGAACTTACTGAACAAGCAGGAATATATGGACATTATATGTTGCTAACCCAGGCAATTCTTGGGCATTGTCCGCTGTGATGCCATTTTCCAGCTCTCAATCATATCATCTATATTTTTGAGTTGATGAGGTGTAACATGGACATAGTGCCTACTGTCTGGGGTATTAAACTTGAGAGCGAAGAAACATCTGAATCCAAATCCAATGACGCGAGCTTGAAATATTCAACCTCATAGAAAAAATAGTCGTGGGTTTTAGGCAAAGGTAATTCTTGGGCGGGAGCTTCTGGAGGCACTGCCTGGCGCTGGAGGGAAGTTGAAGATACCTCGGCGTGGTCGGCCAGCGCCGCCAACTCCCTCGCCCCTTCACGCCGCACGCGCATAGCCAGCCGACCAGCCGTAGTCGCCCATAGCCAGCGCTTCCCTTGTTAGCCATAATCTTGACTATTAGCGCATGCGTTAGTTGTCACTCCTTTTCGTCCGTGAATAGGTGTACGTCTAGATTTTATCTTAAATCAAAGTTTTAAAACTTTGACCAATTTTATAGGGAAAAGTGACAGCTGACACTAAATTAGTATTACTAGATTAGTTTTGAAATGTAGTTTCATAGTGTACTCCCTCCTTCCATCTATATAGGGCCTAATACATTTTTCGAGACTAACTTTGACCAAATAAAGCAATAATATATGACATGCAACTTACACAAAGCATATCACCAAATTCATACGTGAAAGGAGCTTCCAATGATATAATTTTTATATTATGCATCTCATGTACTATTAATCTTGTCAAAAGTCAAATGAGGTCTAGAAAAACACATTAGGCCCTATATAGATGGAAGGAGGGAGTACCAATTTGATGTCATATGTGCTACTACTCTTTTATATTCAAAATCTTAAAACTTTCTTCTGCTTCAACGCCGTGATACACTCAGAATGTTTACGACACCTACCCATTAATTGCTCTAACTTCTCGTGGTTCACCCCTAGCTATGCCCGCTTCTATGAAATTCCAAATTATGTTTGCAACTTGGGATAAAAACTAGATGTATATTTATTCGCGGACGGAGGGAGTAGCTGATTAGCCGGCCGTGAGTTAGTGGCCGGTTGGGGTGGCCGGGTCATACGTGCATGTACAGCTAGCTTTTTTTTTGAGGGAAGGCCATCATGGCTAGCTTTATTGAATTAAACAGGGATTATATCGTCCATCAGTTTTGAGACTAACAAGCCAGGAGGCTCGTTCGTCCAACTACTAGTAATCTTATTACAATAAGAATAGTTAGCTAGCACATGCGCCGCTTCGTTACATTCACGATAACAATGTTTAAAGACGACTTTCCCAATAGAAAAGGAAATATCCACACATTCTGCGAGTATTGCCGAATTTGCATCCCACCATGTTGTGTGTCCCACACACGCATCAACGACAATCGTAGAGTCCGATTCCGCTTCCACCCGCGGCATACCTAAGGAATTGGCAAGCGCCAGTCCATCTCGCATTGCCATTGCCTCCACATTAACCACATCTGCTGCATATGAAATGAATTTGCATTGTGCAGCTAGAAAATTTCCTTTAGCATCCCGAATCACCGCCGCTGTTGCCCCTTCTCCAACATCAGGATGGAATGAGGCATCAACGTTGAGCTTGACATACTTTGGGTCTGGTTTTTTTCCATCGTTGTACTACGACCGCACTCTTACAATTAGCAACATGATAATTATTAGCAATTGCCAGAACAGACATTGACCACCTCATGGGAGTAGGAGGAGTCCCATCATGTGTGTGTTGTCTTCGGATCCACCAAAGATACCAACCACCCACTGCTATGATTTGTTTAACATCCAGATTCGGTTTAATGAGAGCTGGACTATCTGGTGCAAGAAGGATATGTTCCAAAATGACCGATCCAGACCGGTCTACTCTCCTTGCCTCGTCCACTCTGTCCAGAACACCCAGCCGACTCCATAAATCCCTTGCATGAGTGCACTCAAACAGCAGATGCCGCACATCCTCTGCACCCCGATGAAAAATTGGGCATGCTCCCATCGAACCCACGTGCCGGTTACAGAGTATGGATTTTAGGGGCATAATTCCATGTAACGCGCGCCAGCAGAAAATTTGTATTTTCCGTGGGATGTTCAGCTTCCACAATGCACTCCACACCGCGGAGAAGTTGACCCACTCGGCCTCTCCATCACATTTGCATTTCCCTGAAAAGTTTGAGTCCATTGCACCCGGTATGCTGATCTGACTGAGAATATACCCTTCCGGTCAGGATGCCAAGCGATAAAATCATCAAAAGCGTCATAGCTCAATGGAATCTGAAGTATTCTCATTGTATCAACAGGGTTAAAGATGGATCTAATCAAATCTTCATCCCATGTGTTTGTATTAGGATCGATGAGTTCATCAACTGTAGATAGGATTGTGTGTCCCCTTGCTGTAATGACCTTCCTATCCGGACTTGCTGGAATCCAGGGATCTCTCCATATATGAACATTTTCTCCTGTACCAATCCTCCATATGTACCCCAACTTGAAGGTTTCTAGTCCCTTCATAATACTTTGCCATGTAAAGGAAGCACCGTTTTAAAGGGTTGCCTGTAAAAGGCTGCTATTAGGGAAGTACTTCGCTTTTAGAATTCTAGCGCATAATGAGTCGGGGTTTGTAATAATCCTCCAGCACTGCTTTGATAACAATGCTAAGTTGAAGGAATATAAATCTCTGAAGCCCATTCCTCCCTCGGCTTTAGGATAGCACAGTTTCCACCAAGAGTACCAATGCATCCTCTTATGTTCCTCATCATCACCCAACCAGAACTGGGAAATTAAGTCAGTTATTTCCTTGCAAATTCCTTTAGGGATACTGAACACAGACATGGCAAACACATGGATCGCTTGTGCCACTAATTTTAGTAAAATCTCCTTACCACCAGTAGACAGTTGTTTCTCCATCCATCCCATTAATCTTTCTTTAATCCTCTCAATAAAGTGCCTAAAACAGTCACTTCTATCAGCCCCTACCAATGCTGGAAGGCCCAGATATTTATCAGACAATGCTTCAGTGTCAATATGTAGCTATTCACACACTTCAGTTCTGGATACAACAGGAGTATTTGGACTGAAGAATACACTAGATTTGGACAGACTCACCAATTGCCCTGAACTCTGACAGTAGGTCTCCAGAACATGCTATAAGGAAGCTGTATTTAAAACATCTGCTTTCATAAGAATTAGAGAATCATCAGCAAATAAAAGGTGTGATACTGATGGTGCATTTTTGCACACTCTAACTCCCTCTATGCCACCAGCTTCTTCTTCATACTGCAATAAACTAGAAAGCCCTTCCGCACAGAGAAGGAATATATAGGGAGAAAGTGGATCCCCTTGTCTAATGCCCCTGGTAGGGGTAAACGTGTCTATCTCTTGAGAGTTAAACCTCACCTTGTATCTGACAGAACTGGCACAAGCCATCATTATTTCAATCCATTGCTCATGGAATCCCAATGTTAACATCATATCATGTAAGAAGGACCATTCCACCCTATCATAAGCTTTCTGCATGTCAAGTTTAACAGCACACAGTCCTGTCTGACCAGCCCTCTTGTTCTTAATCTTATGCACACATTCATAAGCAATTAATATATTATCAGTGATCATCCTCCCGGGAACGAAGGCACTTTGTGTAGGGGAAATTATCTCAGGCAAAATAACCTTCAGTTGTAAAGCCAGCATTTTGGAAATAATTTTGTAAAGCACATTACAGAGACTGATGGGTCGAAATTGAGTTACCAGCTCAGGTGCATCAGTTTTTGGAATCATCACAATGGTAGTATCATTCCATTCTGCCGGAATCTTCCTAGAATTGATAGCCAAAAGAACCTCCTGAGTAATTTCATCACCAATTATATGCCAATATTTTTTTAAAAAGATTGCATGTAAACCATCCGGACCCGGGGCCTTCAGGTCCCCAATACTGAAAACTGCCTTCCTCACATCCTCAACAATGTACGGAGCCATTAAGAAGTCATTCATATGTTGAGATACCTTTCGCTGCACCTTCTGAAGAATACTAGGATCCGTATGCTACACCTCTGATGTAAACAGGTGAGAAAAATAATCTAGGACATGAGAGTTCAGTTCTGGCATACCTTCCAACCAATTTCCATCCGCATCTTTAGTTTCTTTACAAAGTTTTTCTTTCTTCTAGCAGAAGCAAAAGCTTGAAAGAAGCCTGTATTGCGGTCGCCCCCTTTCATCCAATTAGCTCTGGACCTTTGCATAACTTGTATTTCTTCCAATTCAAGCAAATATTCAATCCGTTCTGCCAACTCTTTCCTCTTTATTTCATTGTCATCAGACATTGGTCTAGCCATGACTTCTTCGAGATCCCGTTGGGCTTTCCGGAGTCTCTTTCTAGGTTTTTTGAGAACCCGCTGATCCCAATCATGAAACTGTGCATGCATCAGGTTAAGTTTCTCATAAATATTCGTAGCATTCGGGTCAGCTTCTACCTTCGCCCATGCTTCTGTTACAGCGGCATCGAACGTACTCTCTCGTAGCCATCTTGCTTCGAATGTCCTAGTCTATCCATTAGTCGCACCCTTCGCATGGAAATAGTAATCTGTATCAACAAGAAGAGGCCGGTGGTCTGAGTGATTGAATTCCGTATTTACCAGTGCAGTATGGGGGAAGATCGATGCCCAAGCATCATTTACCAGCCCTCTATCCAGTCGCGCACGAATTCTGCCTCGACTCCATGTGAATGGGTCTCCAATGTAACCCAAGTCTCGCAACTCACAGTTCCTTATTGCTTCCTGAAAAGCGTTCATATACTGGACTGGGCGAGGGTTCCCGCCATCCTTCTCTTGTAACGTACTAATCTCATTTAGGTCACCAATCAATAGCCACGGGAGATCATGGGCACTATGAAGCTGGCGCATACAATCCCATGTCTTATATTTATCTTCCCACCGGAATTCACCATACATCCCGGTTAATCTCCAAGTTTGATTGGTCCCATCATTGACTTGAACATCTATATACATAGGATCAAGATCTAGCCTCTGTATATGAATCTCCTTCCAAAACATCAACAATCCATCTTTTCTTCCATCACTAGGGCAGACAAGCTTTTGATCCATCTTCAATCTTTTCCTCAAACACTCTGCCGGATAGCTGTCTAAATGAGTTTCTGATAAGAACATCACATCAGGAGCCCAGCTGCGCTGGACATCCACCAACGCACGTACTGCTGGGGCGTTTCCAAGGCCATTGCAGTTCCACGCCAATATCCTCATTTTTCTTTTCTCAACAAACAACCTCCACAAACTAGAACAGTCCAACACGGAATCACTCCATGATGGATTGTAGAGAAGTCATCCAACTTAAGAGTCAGATCTTACCAGCCATGTTCCTCCGAACTAGCGATGGAACAGATAAAAACAAATCTGCTGCAGCCCTGGAACCACGTAGGTAGAAGCTCACAGCAGTTAGAGAAAACCAGCCACGACATCTCACGGGCGTCGTCTGGTACAATGATCGCCGGCCAACGCGCCGCCGCCCCGACAGCGGCCAGCGGCGGCCTGGCAAAACCCTAGTCGCCCTGGTAATCGCCTGTCCCAGAGAAAAAAACCGGTTTACATGATTGCCGCGTCCTATGTTGTGCATGTACAGCTAGCTAGTAGTGCATGTTGTGGGTTGGTTAGTATACGTGGTGGTAGTGGCACAAAACCATGGATGGTTTGTTTGCCTTGCTATATGCGTGCGTGGCCGAGTGTGTACTGACGGAGGAGATCCGCGGTGTGTTGCCGAGCCAGAGTTCGAGCTCCAGGAAAAAAACGCCCTTCGTGCCGCAATGACGTTCGCCGTCTAAAAAAATCATTGTGCTCCCTCCTTCATCTTCGTCTGTGCGAGTGAGAGAGAGAGCTGTGTTAAATGATAGGCTTGATAGTTAGTTTGTATAGTTAGACGTGACACATAGGTCACAATATTGTGTGCGTGTGTATCTTGTAATCAAGGCAGGTTGTTAGGAAGATATTGATCCTATCTCTTGTATAGCTTGGAGGATGGGTCAAGACTCCAACAACCTGCCGCCGCATGTACTCTTTGTGCTATATAAACACGCAGGCGTCCCTGCAACGACGCATACGCTTACCGCAAACTAGTTCCTTTTACATGGTATCAGAGCCTCTCTTGAGCTCATCCATGGCAACATCTTCAAGTACCTTCCCATCCTCTCCATTCGCACACGTCGTCTCGGGGAAACTCACCAAGGGCAACCAGGCGCTATGGCGGGCGACGGTGTTGTCCGCCATCCGCGGTGCTCAGATGCAGAAGTACCTCAACGTCGATCATCCGGTGCCGCCCATGGAGCTGGAGATCACGGACTCCGACAGGAAAACCAAGAAGAAGACCCCCAACCCGGAGTTCCAAACCTGGTATGCACAAGATCAGCAAGTTTTCTCATATCTTCTGACAACGCTGCCCCGTGAGATGGCAATTCAGGTCGCCACCTGCCACACCTCGGTCGAGCTGTGGAACATGGTCCAGGGGATGCTCTCCTCATAGACCCGTGCCGCGACCGTGAACGTGCAGATCGCCCTCGCCAATCTTCAAAAGGGAAACAACTCCATCACGGACTACGTCGGCAAGATCCGAACCCTCTGTGACGAACTTGTCACAGCAGGAAAAAGGGTGGACGAGGAGGACGTCGTCTCCCACATCCTGGCCGGGCTTGAAGAAGACTTCGACTCGGTGGTTTCAGCCATGTGCTCCCTGTAGGAAACGTAGTAATTTCAAAAAAATTCCTACGCACATGCAAGATCATGTGATGCATAGCAACGAGGGGGGGAGTGTGATCTACATACCTAGTAGATCAACAACGGAAGCGTTTGGTTGATGTAGTCGTACGTCTTCACGATCCGACCGATCAAGCACCGAAACTACGACACCTCCGAGTTCTAGCACACGTTCAGCTCGATGACGATCCCCGGACTCTGATCCAGCAAAGTGTCGGGGAAGAGTTCCGTCAGCACGATGACGTGGTGACGATCTTGATGTACTACTGCAGCAGGGCTTCACCTAAACTCCGCTACAATATTATCGAGGATTATGGTGGAAGGGGGCACCGCACACGGCTAAGGATATGATCACGTGGATCAACTTGTGTCTTTGGAGTGCCCCTTGCCTCAGTATATAAAGGATGGAGGAGGAGGAGGCCGACCAAGGTTGGTGCGGCCAGGATGTGGAGTCCTACTAGGACTCCAAGTCCTAGTAGGAGTCCACCAAGAGGGAAGGAAGGGAGAAGGAAGTGGAGGAGAAGGAGAGGTGGCCGGCCCCCCTTTCCCTAGTCCAATTCGGACCAGAGGGGAGGGGGGGGGGGCGCAGCAGCCCCTTGGCCCTTTCTCCTCTTTCCACTAAAGCCCATCAAGGCCCATTGCTTCTCCCGTAACTACCCGGTACTCTAAAAAATACCCGAATCACTCGGAACCTTTCCGATGTCCGAATATAGTCGTCCAATATATCAATCTTTACGTCTCGACCATTTCGAGACTCCTCGTCATGTCCCCGATCTCATCCGGGACTCCGAACTCCTTCGGTACATCAAAACTCATAAACTCATAATATAACTGTCATCGAAACCTTAAGCGTGCGGACCCTACGGGTTCGAGAACAATGTAGACATGACCGAGACACGTCTCCGGTCAATAACCAATAGCAGGACCTGGTGCCCATATTGGCTCCTACATATTCTACGAAGATCTTTATCGGTCAGACCGCATAACAACATACGTTGTTCCCTTTGTCATCGGTATGTTACTTGCCCGAGATTCGATCGTCGATATTCCAATACCTAGTTCAATCTCGTTACCGGCAAGTCTCTTTACTCGTTCTGTAATACATCATCCCGCAACTAACTCATTAGTTGCAATGCTTGCAAGGCTTAAGTGATGTGCATTACCGAGAGGGCCCAGAGATACCTCTCCGACAATCGGAGTGACAAATCCTAATCTCGAAATACTCCAACACAACATGTACCTTTGGAGACACCTGTAGAGCTTCTTTATAATCACCCAGTTACGTTGTGACGTTTGGTAGCACACAAAGTGTTCCTCCGGCAAACGGGAGTTGCATAATCTCATAGTCATAGGAACATGTATAAGTCATGAAGAAAGCAATAGCAACATACTAAATGATCGGGTGCTAAGCTAATGGAATGGGTCATGTCAATCAGATCATTCACTTAATGATGTGATCCCGTTAATCAAATAACAACTCATTGTTCATGGTTAGGAAACATAACCATCTTTGATTAACGAGCTAGTCAAGTAGAGGCATACTAGTGACACTCTGTTTGTCTATGTATTCACACATGTATTATGTTTCCGGTTAATACAATTCTAGCATGAATAATAAACATTTATCATGATATAAGGAAATAAATAATAACTTTATTATTGCCTCTAGGGCATATTTCCTTCAGTCTCCCACTTGCACTAGAGTCAATAATCTAGATCACATCACCATGTGATTAACATCAATAGTTCACATCATCATGTGATTAACACCCATAGTTCACATCACCATGTGACCAACACCCAAAGGGTTTACTAGATTCAGTAATCTAGTTCACATCGCTATGTGATTAACACCCAAGGAGTACTAAGGTGTGATCATGTTTTGCTTGTGAGAGAATCTTAGTCAATGGGTCTGCCACATTCAGATCCGCATGTATTTTGTAAATTTCTATGTCAACAATGCTCTGCATGGAGCTACTCTAGCTAATTGCTCCCACTTTCAATATGTATCTAGACCGAGACTTAGAGTCATCTAGATTAGTGTCAAAACTTGCATCGGTGTAACCCTTCACGACGCACCTTTTTTTTTCACTTCCATAATCGAGAAACATATCCTTATTCCACTAAGGATAATTTTGACCGCTGTTCAGTGATCTACTCCTAGATCACTATCGTACTCCCTTGCCAAACTCAGTGGTAGGGCATACAATAGATCTGGTATACAGCATGGCATACTTTATAGAACCTATGACTGGGGCATAGGGAATGACTTTCATTCTCTTTCTATCTTCTGCCGTGGTCGGGCTTTGAGTCTTACTCAACTTCACACCTTGTAACATAGGCAAGAAACCTTTTCTTTGACTATTCCATTTTGAACTACTTCAAAATCTTGTCAAGGTATGTACTCATTGAAAAAACTTATCAAGTGTCTTGATCTATCTCTATAGATCTTGATACTCAATATGTAAGCAGCTTCACCGAGGTCTTTCTTTGAAAAACTCCTTTCAAACACTCCTTTATGCTTTGCAGAATAATTCTACATTATTTCCGATCAATAATATGTCATTCACATATACTTATCAGAAATGTTGTAGTGCTCCCACTCACTTTCTTGTAAATATAGACTTCACCGCAAGTCTGTATAAAACTATATGCTTTGATCAACTTATCAAAGCGTATATTCCAACTCCGAGATTCTTGCACCAGTCCATAGATGGATCGTTGGAGCTTGCATATTTAGTTAACACCTTTAGGATCGACAAAACCTTCTAGTTGCATCGTATACAACTCTTCTTTAGTAAATCCATTAAGGAATGCAGTTTTGTTTATCCATTTGCCAGATTTCATAAAATGCGGCAATTGCTAACATGATTCGGATAGACTTAAGCATAGATACGAGTGAGAAAATCTCATCGTAGTCAACACCTTGAACTTGTCGAAAACCTTTTACGACAATTCTAGCTTTGTAGATAGTAACACTACTATCAGCGTCCGTCTTCCTCTTGAAGATCCATTTATTTTCTATGGCTTGCCGATCATCGGGCAAGTCAACCAAAGTCCATACTTTGTTCTCATACATGGATCATATCTCAGATTTCATGGCTTCAAGCCACTTTGCGGAATCTGGGCTCACCATCGCTTCTTCATAGTTCGTAGGTTCATAATGATCTAGTAGCATGACTTCCCAGAACAGGATTGCCGTACCACTCTGGCGCGGATCTTACTCTGGTTGATCTACGAGGTTCAGTAGTATCTTGTTCTGAAGTTTCATGATCATCATCATTAGCTTCCTCACTAACCGGTGTAGGTGTCACAGAAACAGTTTTCTGTGATGTACTACTTTCCAATAAGGGAGCAGGTATAGTTACCTCGTCAAGTTCTACTTCCCTCCCACTCACTTCTTTCGAGAGAAACTCCTTCTCCAGAAAGTTTCCGAATTTAGCAACAAAAGTCTTGCCTTTGGATCTGTGATAGAAGGTGTATCCAATAGTTTCCTTTGGATATCCTATGAAGACGCACTTCTCCGATTTGAGTTTGAGCTTATCAGGATGAAACTTTTTTATATTAGCATCGCAACCCCAAACTTTAAGAAACGACAGCTTAGGTTTCTTGCCAAACCATGGTTCACATGGTGTCGTCTCAACGGATTTAGATGGTGCCCTATTTAACGTGAATGTAGCTGTCTCTAATGCATAACCCCAAAACGATAGTGGTAGATCGATAAGAGACATCATAGGTTGCACTATATCCAATAAAGTACGGTTATGACGTTCGGACACACCATTATGCTGTGGTGTTCCATGTGGCATGAGTTTGTGAAACTATTTCACATTGTTTTAATTGAAGACCAAACTCGTAACTCAAATATTTGTCTCCGCGATCAGATCGTAGAAACTTTATTTTCTTGTCACGATGATTTTCCACTTCACTCTGAAATTCTTTGAACTTTTCAAATGGTTCAGACTTATGTTTCATCAAGTAGATATACCCATATCTGCTCAAATCATCTGTGAAGTTCAGAAAATAACGATACTTGCCGTGAGCCTTAACACTCATCGGACCGCATACATCAGTATGTATTATTTCCAATAAGTCAGTTGCTTGCTCCGGAGAACGGAGTCTTAGTCATCTTGCCCATGAGGCATGGTTCGCAAGCATCAAGTGATTCCAAAATTCCATCAGCATGGAGTTTCTTCATGCGCTTTACACCAATATGACCTAAACGGCAGTGCTACAAATAAGTTGCACTATCATTATTAACTTCGCATCTTTTGGTTTCAATATTATGAATATGTGTATCACTACGATCGAGATCCAATGAACTTGTTTCATTGGGTGTATGACCATCGAAGGTTTTATTCATGTAAACAGAACAACAATTATTCTCTGACTTTAATGAATAACCGAATTGCAATAAACATGATCAAATCATATTCATGCTCAACGCAACCAAATAACACTTATTTAGGTTCAACACTAATTCCGAAAGTATAGGGGAGTGTGCGATGATGATCATATCAATCTTGGAACCACTTCCAACACACATCGTCACTTCTCCCTTAACTAGTCTCTGTTTATTCTGCAACTCCCGTTTCGAGTTACTAATCTTAGCAACTGAACTAGTATCAAATACTGAGGGGTTGCTATAAACACTAGTAAAGTACACATCAATAACATGTATATCAAATATACTCATGTTCACTTTGCCATCCTTCTTATCTGCCAATCACTTGGGGTAGTTCCGCTTCCAGTGACCAGTCCCTTTGTAGTAGAAACACTTAGTCTCAGGCTTAGGACCAGACTTGGGCTTCTTCACTTGAGCAGCAACTTGCTTGCTGTTCTTCTTGAAGTTCCCCTTCTTCCCTCTGCCCTTTTCTTGAAACTAGTGGTCTTGTCTACCATCAACACTTGATATTTTTCTTGATTTCTACCTTCGTCAATTTCCGCATTATGAAGAGCTTGGGAATCGTTTCCGTTATCCCTTGCATATCATAGTTCATCACGAAGTTCTACTAACTTGGTGATGGTGACTAGAGAATTCTGTCAATCACTATCTTATTTGGAAGATTAACTCCCACTTGATTCAAGCGATTGTAGTACCCAGACAATCTGAGCACATGCTCACTAGTTGAGCGATTCTCCTCCATCTTTTAGCTATAGAAATTGTTGGAGACTTCATATCTCTCAACTCGGGTATTTGCTTGAAATATTAACTTCAATTCCTGGAACATCTCATATGGTCCATGACGTTCAAAACGTCTTTGAAGTCCCGATTCTAAGCCGTTAAGCATGGTGCACTAAACTATCAAGTAGTCATCATATTGAGCTAGCCAAACGTTCATAACGTCTGCATCTGCTCCTGCAATAGGTCTGTCACCTAGCGGTGCATCAAGGACATAATTCTTCTGTGCAGCAATGAGGATAAACCTCAGATCACGGATCCAATCCGCATCATTGCTACTAACATCTTTCAACCAATTTTTCTCTAGGAACATATCAAAATAAACATATGAAAGCAACAACGCAAGCTATTGATCTACAACATAATTTGCAAAATACTACCAGGACTAAGTTCATGATAAATTTAAGTTCAATTAATCATATTACTTAAGAACTCCCACTTAGATAGACATCCCTCTAATCTTCTAAGTGATTACGTGATCCATATCAGCTAAACCATAACCGATCATCACGTGAGATGGAGTAGTTTTCAATGATGAACATCACTATATTGATCATATCTACTATATGATTCACGCTCGACCTTTCGGTCTCCGTGTTCCGAGGCCATATCTGCATATGCTAGGCTCGTCAAGTTTAACCTGAGTATTCCGCGTGTGCAAAACTGGCTTGCACCCGTTGTAGATGGACGTAGAGCTTATCACACCCGATCATCACGTGGTGTCTGGGCACGACGAACTTTGGCAACGGTGCATACTCAGGGAGAACACTTCTTGATAATTAGTGAGAGATCATCTTAAAATGCTACCGTCAAACTAAGCAAAATAAGATGTATAAAAGATAAACATCATATGCAATCAAAATATGTGACATGATATGGCCATCATCATCTTGCGCCTTTGATCTCCATCTCCAAAGTACTGTCATGATCTCTATCGTCACCGGCATGACACCATGATCTCCATCATCTTGATCTATATCAATGTGTCGTCACACGGTCGTCTCGCCAACTATTGCTCTTGCAACTATTGCTATCGCATAGCGATAAAGTAAAGCAATTATTTGGCGCTTGCATCTTATGCAATATGGAGACAACCATAAGGCTTTTGCCAGTTGCCAATAACTTTAACAAAACATGATCATCTCATACAACAACTTATATCTCATCACGTTTTGACCATATCACATCACAACATGCCCTGCAAAAACAAGTTAGACGTCCTCTACTTTATTGTTGCAAGTTTTACGTGGCTGCTACGGGCTTAAGCAAGAACCAATTTTACCTACGCATCAAAACCACAACGATAGTTTGTCAAGTTGGTGCTATTTTAACCTTCGCAAGGACCGGGCGTAGCCACACTCGGTTCAACTAAAGTTGGAGAAACTGTCACCCGCTAGCCACCTTTGTGCAAAGCACGTCGGGAGAACCGGTCTCGCGTAAGAGTACGCGTAATGTCGGTCCGGGCCGCTTCATCCAAAACAATACCGCCGAACCAAAGTATGACATGCTGGTAAGCAGTATGACTTATATCACCCACAACTCACTTGTGTTCTACTCGTGTATATAACATCAACACATAAAACCTAGGCTCGGATGCCACTGTTGGGGAACGTAGTAATTTCAAAAAATTTCCTACGCACACGCAAGATCATGTGATGCATAGCAACAAGGGGGGAGTGTGATCTACATACCTAGTAGATCGACAACGGAAGCGTTTGGTTGATGTAGTCGTACGTCTTCACGATCCGACCGATCAAGCACCGAAACTACGGCACCTCCGAGTTCTAGCACACGTTCAGCTCGATGACGATCCCCGGACTCCGATCCAGCAAAGTGTCGGGAAGAGTTCCGTCAGCACAACGACGTGGTGACGATCTTGATGTACTACTGCAGCAGGGCTTCACCTAAACTACGCTACAATATTATCGAGGATTATGGTGGAAGGGGGCACCGCACACGGCTAAGGATATGATCACGTGGATCAACTTGTGTCTTTGGGGTGCCCCTTGCCTCAGTATATAAAGGATGGAGGAGGAGGAGGCCGACCAAGGTTGGTGCGGCCAGGATGTGGAGTCCTACTAGGACTCCAAGTCCTAGTAGGAGTCCACCAAGAGGGGAGGAAGGGAGAAGGAAGTGGAGGAGAAGGAGAGGTGGCCGACCCCCCTTTCCCTAGTCCAATTCGGACCAAAGGGGAGGGGGGCGCAGCAGCCCCTTGTCCCTTTCTCCTCTTCCCACTAAAGCCCATCAAGGCCCATTGCTTCTCCCGTAACTACCCGGTACTCTGAAAAATACCCGAATCACTCGGAACCTTTCCGATGTCCGAATATAGTCGTCCAATATATCAATCTTTACGTCTCGACAATTTCGAGACTCCTCGTCATGTCCCCGATCTCATCCGGGACTCCGAACTCCTTCGGTACATCAAAACTCATAAACTCATAATATAACTGTCATCGAAACCTTAAGCATGCGGACCCTACGGGTTCGAGAACAATGTAGACATGACCGAGACACGTCTCCGGTCAATAACCAATAGCGGGACCTGGATGCCCATATTGGCTCCTACATATTCTACGAAGATCTTTATCGGTCAGACCGCATAACAACATACGTTGTTCCCTTTGTCATCGGTATGTTACTTGCCCGAGATTCGATCATCGGTATTCCAATACCTAGTTCAATCTTGTTACCGGCAAGTCTCTTTACTCGTTTTGTAATACATCATCCCGCAACTAACTCATTAGTTGCAATGCTTGCAAGGCTTAAGTGATGTGCATTACCGAGAGGGCCCAGAGATACCTCTCCGACAATCGGAGTGACAAATCCTAATCTCGAAATACGCCAACACAACATGTACCTTTGGAGAAACCTGTAGAGCTCCTTTATAATCACCCAGTTACTTGTGATGTTTGGTAGCACACAAAGTGTTCCTCCGGCAAACGGGAGTTGCATAATCTCATAGTCATAGGAACATGTATAAGTCATGAAGAAAGCAATAGCAACATACTAAACGATCGGGTGCTAAGCTAATGGAATGGTTCATGTCAATCAGATCATTCACTTAATGATGTGATCCCGTTAATCAAATAACAACTCATTGTTCATGGTTAGGAAACATAACCATCTTTGATTAACGAGCTAGTCAAGTAGAGGCATACTAGTGACACTCTGTTTGTCTATGTATTCACACATGTATTATGTTTCTGGTTAATACAATTCTAGCATGAATAATAAACATTTATCATGATATAAGGAAATAAATAATAACTTTATTATTGCCTCTAGGGCATATTTCCTTCACTCCCGTGTTGAGCAAGTCACCGTGCCAGAGCTGTACTCACAGCTCGTTAGCTTTGAGACACGGATGAATCTTCACCACGGAGGATCCAAGTCCTCGGCGAACGCGGCGACACGCGGGCGTGGTCGCGGCGGTGGTGACCGCGGCCGCGACAGACAAGGTGGCAGCAACTCTGGTGGTGATCACGGCCGTCCCTACACCAAGCAAAACGGTCGCGGTGGAGGCGGGAGGGGCAACTACAACAACTCTGCTCCTGCCCCCAAGGTGGTGTGCCAGATCTGTGGCAAGCCAGGCCACCCAGCCTGGAAGTGCTGGAAGCGCTATGATGAGTCGTACCAGGGAGAAGAAGAGAAGTCTGCCAACATGGTGACCCCACAGTACGGGGTAGACTCCAACTGGTACCTGGATAGTGGCGCAACCGACCACATCACCGACAACCTGGAGAAGCTGACGGTGCGGGACAGGTACACTGTTGGCGAACAGATCCATACCGCAAGCGGTTCAGGTATGGCTATTCACCACATTTGTTATTCAGCTATTCACACTCCCGATCGAGATCTCCACTTAAACAAAATCCTTCATGTTCCAGAAGCTGATAAAAGCCTAATTTCAGCTAGTCGACTTGCCACCGACAACAATACCTTCATTGAAATTCATCCTCGATTTTTTCTTGTCAAGGAACAGGGAACGAGGAAGGTTCTACTTCGAGGCAGGGGTAGACGAGGTCTCTATCCTGTCAAACACGTGGGGGAAACGCCAAGAAGCAAGTGCTAAGTGTCATGAAACTGTCCTCAGATAGGTGGCACCGGCGTTTAGGTCATCCTTTTTCAGTTATCGTTAGAAAGATTGTTAGCAACAATAACCTCCCATGTGATAATTTGTTCAATAATGAGTTTGTATGTGATGCTTGCCAAAAAGGCAAAAGTTACCAGCTACCTTATCCAAAGTCAATAAGTGAATCAAAGTTTCCCTTAGAACTTGTTTTCTCTGATGTTTGGGGACCTGTTGTTGAAACAGTAGGGAGAAAGAAATTCTATGTAAGTTTCATAGATGATTTTAGCAAGTTCACGTGGATCTATCTCATTAAGCATAAGTCTAAAGTTTTCCAAAAATTTCATGACTTTCAAAACCTTGTTGAAAGGCAATTCAATCGCAAAATCCTTGCTCTCCAAACAGACTGGGGTGGTGAGTACGAAAAACTCAACTCCTTTTTCACAAAAATTGGCATATCTCATCATGTTTCTTGCCCCTACGCTCATCAACAGAACGGCTCGGCAGAACGTAAACACCGGCATATAGTTGAGGTTGGTCTATCTCTTCTTGCCCAAGCTTGCATGCCCCTAAAGTTTTGGGATGAAGCCTTCATTGCTGCTACATACTTGATCAATCGTCTACCTAGTAAGGTTATCAACTTCAAAACTCCTCTTGAAAGATTGTATCATGAAAAACCCAACTATTCAGCTCTTAGAATCTTTGGTTGCGCTTGTTGGCCTAATCTTCAGCCATATAATAAGCACAAGCTTCAATTCAGATCTAAGCAATGTGCTTTTCTCGGATATAGCAATCTTCATAAGGGTTTCAAATGTCTTGATATCTCTACAGGACGTGTGTATATTTCCAGGGATGTAGTCTTTGACGAAAATATATTTCCCTTCTCCACTCTACATCCCAATGCCGGAGCCAGATTACGTTCTGAAATTCTCTTATTGCCGCCAGAACTCTTGAATCCAACTGATCAGGGGAGTGAAAATAGTACTGATGATCATTTGTGTGATAGCCTTACTAACAATGGTGGCAGCGGTGGTAAAAAAACGCAGCCCCAAACCGTGATTTTATGCAGCAGCAACAAGTTCATATACAGCCAGGCGCAGGACATGAGGAGGATCCGCCTGCTGACGCTGATCCCGACGGATTTGGCGCGGAAAACGATCCCGAGGAGGATCTGGTGGTGCCACAGATGCCGCCCCCTCCAGATTCCGCGGCGGCCCACTCAGCGAGCGACACGTCGTCTGGGTCCTGTCCCCGGTCGGGCGGTGCGGTGGATTCCTCTCCCTCACGTGACAGTTGTCGAGGATCGAGTGGGGGCAGGGACCCTGTCGCCCGAGGCAATGATGGCAGTCGGACAGTGGACCGCGTGCTGTCGGCTGGCGGTGGGTCGCTTTCTCCAGGCCCACAGGCGCGGGATCGGAGCCAGCCCAGACGCGCAGCAGCCGAGGAGGATTCGTCTATGCTGGCTCGGTCTAATCCAGTACGAGGTAGCGGATCGGGATCTTCTGCGCCTGTTGACTCTGCGCCACAACGTGTAACAACAAGATCACAAAAAGGTATTGTAAAGCCTTCAACATACAAGGATGGGACGGTCAGGTATGAAAGAAATTTCAAGTTTGCAAATTTTGCTTCCACTGGAGAACCACATAATTTGACCGAAGCGTTAAACAATGCAAGTTGGAAAAATGCTATGAATATTGAGTATGATGCACTCATGAAAAACCAAACGTGGCACTTAGTTCCTTGCAAGCAAGGGAGGAATGTTATAGATTGTAAATGGGTATATAAAATCAAGAAAAGACCTGATGGCACAATAGATAGATACAAGGCTAGGCTAGTAGCTAAAGGCTTTAAACAACGATATGGTATTGATTATGAGGACACCTTTAGTCCAGTTGTTAAAGCTGCTACTATCAGACTTGTTTTGTCTGTTGCTATTTCCAGGGGATGGAATCTTCGCCAATTGGATGTGCAGAATGCGTTCTTACACGGTGTTCTCGAAGAGGAAGTCTATATGAGACAACCACCTGGGTTTGAAGATGGTTCTAAACCTAATCATGTGTGCAAGCTGGACAAGGCTTTATATGGTCTCAAACAAGCCCCTAGAGCTTGGTACTCGAGGCTAAGCACTAAACTACAACAACTTGGGTTTCGAGCTTCCAAGGGAGATACTTCTCTGTTCTTCTTTAAAAAAAAGGAAAGGTGATAATATACATGTTAATTTATGTTGATGACATAATTGTTGCTAGTTCATCTTCAGAAGCCACCTCAGCATTGTTAAAACAGTTGAAAAATGAGTTTGCTCTTAAGGATCTAGGAGAGCTTCATTATTTCCTAGGAATTGAAGTTAAAAAGGTGCATGATGGTATAGTACTAACTCAAGAAAAATATGCCAGAGATGTAATCAAGCGTGTAGGTATGAAAGACTGCAAACCCTCCAACACACCCATGTCTACAACTAAAAAATTGTCATTGCATGAAGGAGTGTTGTTGAGTCCAGAGGAAGGAACAAAGTATAGAAGTATAGTTGGTGCACTTCAATATTTAACCTTAACAAGGCCAGATATTTCCTTCTCTGTTAACAAGGTTTGTCAGTTTCTACATGCTCCTACCACAGTACATTGGACAGCTGTAAAAAGGATTTTGAGGTATCTTCAAGGAAGTGTTGAAACAGGGCTGAGATTATGTAAGTCTTCTTCAACAGCAGTGAGTGCCTTTTCAGATGCTGATTGGGCTGAATGTCCTGATGATAGGAGGTCCACTGGTGGTTTTGCTATCTTTCTTGGTTCAAACCTCATATCCTGGAATGCAAAGAAACAAGCAACTGTGTCCCGATCAAGCACAAAAGCAAAGTATAAATCTCTGGCAAATGCAACTGCTGAGGTGATGTGGATAGAAACTTTGCTTAATGAATTGGGCATTGGGAGGTTACATGTCTCTCAGTTGTGGTGTGATAATCTTGGAGCAATTTATCTTTCTGCAAATCCTGTATTTCATGCAAGAACAAAGCATATAGAAATTGATTATCATTTTGTTCAAGAAAGAGTTGCACAGAAACTGTTGGAAGTACGGTTCATTCCAATAGGTGATCAAGTTGCTGATGGTTTTACAAAACCCTTGCAAGCTCGACAACTTCAAGCCTTCAAGAACAATCTAAACCTTCACATGTTGCGATTGAGGGAGGATGTTAAATGATAGGCTTGATAGTTAGTTTGTATAGTTAGACGTGACACATAGGTCATGATATTGTGTGCGTGTGTATCTTGTAATCAAGGCAGGTTGTTAGGAAGATATTGATCCTATCTCTTGTATAGCTTGGAGGATGGGTCAAGACTCCAACAACCTACCGTCGCATGTACTCTTTGTGCTATATAAACACGCACGCGTCCCTGCAACGACGCATACGCTTACCGCAAACTAGTTCCTTTTACAAGCTGGTCCGGGGTATATATGTCCAAACACTGCTGTCATCCATCATCGAGTGCCATTCCAGGACCTCGCCACTCTGGGAAGGGCAGGAGCAAGGTGGAGATCGCCGCCTGCCGACGCGGCATCTGAGGAGGTCACTGGATGTGATTGGTGTTTTATGTAGGCAGATTGTGATTTGTGAATCTGCTGAGCATAAGTATTCTACGTACGATATTAGGAAAAAAGGAGTGGAAAGGAAAGTCTGTTTGTGATTTGTGATTTGATTCGTGATTTCTTAATCTGCAAGCAGGCAAGGAAACTAGGAAAGGGATCCTCGATGAGCCAGACTTGTCACGTATGCACCGAGCATCACATAAATAGAGCCGATTCTTGTGACTAGCGTGCATCACGGTGAAGAACCGATCGTCGTTTCTCTACGAGATTTTCTCTCCGTCTCGATCTCGAAAGCAAGCGATGGAAGTGACGGGGGACACGACGCCGTCCTGCTCCGGCGGCCTGGCGGCGCTCGCGGCCAGCCTCGCAAGCCGCCTCGCCGTCACGGTGAAGAACCGATCGTCGTTTCTCTACGCGGTTCTCTTTCCGTCTCAAAAGCAGGCGATGGAAGCGACGGGTGTGCCCTACTGTAGAGTGACGGGGGACACGACGCCGTCCTGCTCCGGCGGCCTGGCGGCGCTGGCCGCCAGCCTCGTGAGCCGCCTCGCCGAGGACGACAACGCGGGGAGCAGCAACCTGGTGTTATCGCCGCTGTCCATCTACGCGGCGCTCGCGCTCCTGGCCGCCGGCGCCCGGGGCGCCACCCAGGACGAGATACTCGGCGTCCTCGGCGCGCCGTCCCGCGCCGCGCTGGACGAGTTCCTCTCCGGCGTGGCGGAGGACGCGCTCGAGGACCACTCCGAGTCCGGCGGGCCGCGCGTCGCGTTCGCGTGCGGCGTTTTGACCGACCTCACCTGCCCGCTGAAGCCAGCCTACCGCCACGCCGCCGCGAGCGCGTACAAGGCGGACGCCAACACCGTCGACTTCCGCGACAATCCGGAGGCGGCACGGGGTCAGATCAACGCGTGGGTGGCGCAGGCCACGGGGAACCTGATCGGCTCCGTCCTTGGCCCGGGATCCATAACGCCGTACACCCGCGTCGTGCTCGGCAACGCTATATACTTCAAGGGCGAGTGGGAGGATCCGTTCTACAAGGAGGCCACCGCCAACAAGCTGTTCCACCGTCTCGACGGCCGCACCGTCGACGTGCCCTTCATGCAGAGCTGGAGCTCCCAGTTCATCGCCGTGCACAAAGGGTTCAAGGTGCTCAAACTCCGGTACCAAATGGCTCAAGGGCAAGATAATCCGTCCGTCGAGTCACAGTCTCGATCTCTCCGGTAGCAAATGGCTCAAGGGCAAGGTAATTCGTCCGTCGAGTCACAGTCTCGATCCTTCCCCTCGCGGGTCATACTAATGCATGCATAACATCTGGCTAACTTGTTGACAGGACGGCACGCCGATCGTGACAAGCGCACACAGTTTTCTATGTGCATCTTCCTCCCTGACGCCTTCGACGGCTTACCGAACCTGGTCGACACCATAGCATCCCAACCTGGCTTCCTGCACAGGCACCTAGCCAAGAGGAAGATCGAGGTTAGGGAGTTGCGGGTGCCCAAGTTCAAGCTGTCCTTCCACAGCAGCGTCGTCACCATTCTGAAGAAGCTCGGGCTTCAGTTGCCGTTCAGCGACCAAGCCGATCTGTCTGACATGGTGGAGCGTGATGGATCTGACTTGCCATTGGTCCTGAGTGACGTCATCCACAAGGCGGTCATCGAGGTAAACGAAGAGGGCACCGTAGCTGCTGCCGTCTCCATGATGTATGTGGACATAGGATGTTCTGTCACGCGGCGGCCGCCGCCGCCGCCTCCTCCTGTGGATTTTGTAGCCGACCACCCGTTTGCGTACTTCATAGTGGAGGAGGCGACCGACGCAGTTGTCTTTGCGGGGCACGTTCTCGACCCGTCCAACGAGGACTAGGTCGTCTTAGTGACTCAGGCTCATACTTTTGTTTTTTGTTCCCGTGATGAATGATGATTTTGCTTTGATTTGGATCCGGATCCTGGTTGGCGTAACAATAATGATGCGGTTTCACGTTGTTTTTTCTATATGATTATGTGAATGTACTCTGTTCCTTTTGTTTCATTTGATTTGAGGAACTGTGTGCATGGCAGTCATTCAAGTAGTAGCTTTGAAGCGTTTAATTCCACCATGTCACACGGGCGAGCAGCGGAGCTAGGCATGCGGGAGATGTAGGGGATTTTCCCCCCGCTGTGGGGTGGGGCGTTGCGCTAGGCGAGAGGGCTGGCCCACTCCATGCGACCCAAGAGCGCGATCTAGCGGCACGGGAGACCGCCCCGATCAGGGCTTCCGAGCAGTGGACCGAAGCCTGGCATTGTCCCTAAAACAATAGTAGAAGGCAGAAAAGGAACAAATCAAAGTTCAAGGCATTGCCAGGAAACCCGCTGTGTGATACTGCAATTGGTGCCGCACTACGGGGCAAATACCTGACAGCACTACTCTACAACTTAACCCTAACAGGAAAATCATAACCTTTTTTCTAGGAAAGGAGCATCACCTTGAATTCCAATTTCTCAAATTAATAAAAATAATCACGACACATATTCACCCCAGCCAACATCTACGCATGTTTTTTTTTCCATCGAAGCACGCATGCTAACGATCACAGAACTGAACAAGTCACTACAGGAAACTTCAAAACTCCACCTCATACATAACCCAAAAATAGAAAGAAGGTCAGGCCCTCAGGCTCGACAACAACACCACGAGAGCAAGGAGATCATACCAGCCCCCTATTTATGTCAAAGCTCTAATCACAGTATAACTGGAAAGGGAAAAGGCATAGCTGGAATCACAGTATCACAACCACTTCATTACATACGGAAAGGTAACCAGGATGATCGCAAAAGACATCCCCCAAGACCCAAACACCGAGCCAAATGCAGCAACAGCAAAACCTTCACTTTGTTACCGCAGGGTTGTCGCCAGTAGCATCTCCAAGGACTCTCATCAGATCCACAGAATCGGTCCTCAGCAGCTCAGCCCCTCTCTTCAGCGCATCGAGGCCCCTGTCTCCTGAAGCCCTGCCCATGAGAGCAAAGCATATATGCGTTCGCTGTTTGGACATTCAGACCATGGAGACTGTTTTCTTGCGAGTTGGTTTGGTTATTTCATCCATAGATAACAGTTGCAGTCTTGGCGTATTTAATTAACCCACTTTCCATTCTCAGCCTATTTCAGTCCTCAGCTACAAGCTGAAATGTAAGCAACACCACAATCTGATTGCATTACAAGTCAGATAAATTTGGCTCTGCTTTGGGAAGGGATGCCTGCAAAACACCCGCCACAAAAAAGTAACACCATTAATGCAAAATGATCCAATGATTCCTACTGCCTAAAGTTGTCAATAAGATCATGTCTTTCCTTCTACCAGAAAATGATCTAACTCCGATCACAGCCAGTTAGATACATAGACAAAATTTTGATTTGCGGTGGTTATTATTACAAATGGTGTACTGGGTGAGATCAATACCGTGTTGACATCCAATCCATGTGGCACGACAATGTAGTTACCAAATAAAATTTTCATATGGCGCAAGCCCTTCACTATGTCAACGTTATTTTTGGACCATCAAAATTAATTACTATGCTAGTGCTGTTCCTAACACACACACACACAAAAAAATACAAGTCCAGAGATTCAAACTTCTATCCCTGCTAGGTTGGATAGCCTAAACATGCAAATGACAATCTCATAAACACCTTTCTCTATTCACCAAATGTTCTTTGGAGATAACAGCTCTATAAGGGAAACCCACATACCTTAGGGAGAAAGTGAAGCTTACTGCCTTTGATAAATACATAGTTGAACATAATCTATTTTGCGGAAATAGCACAACTTCTCTAAATAGGAAAGATGCCGATTTCATAAATAATGATGGTGTGGCACATATAACATTGGTGATATACAAACTCACAACTTCCCAACCTACAAAACCGTATCCATAACAGAGATCAAAGATCAAAATATAACGAACCTATTAACTTGAAAAAAAAGATCAAAAAGTATCTGCCTCATGATAGTGATTGCATTCTGAAGCTTTGAAGCCTAAAAACTATCGGTACAGTGTAACCAACCAGAGATAGTTGCCGGGCATTCATATCACTCCCATAATCCATAACATAACTTTAGCTTGCATGATTGCATTGCACCCAGCCCTGCTGGCTGCTGTCTTCTTCTATAAGCTCCGATGTGCCTAATCCAAATAACAATTATCTTTGGATTAAGGAAAAATGTCACATGCAAGACGGTATAGAAAAGTAAACCAGATATCATACGTCACGAACGTCAATTCCATCCAAGTAAGATGTGTACAATAGGATCATCCTCATAATTCATCGATCAGATGTTTCAGGTGCATTAACTTGAGACATCCTATCTGAGTAGTCAAGTAGAGATTTGTAAATTGCGATGTTGGTTGTTCGCTGTAAAGAGCAAAAGCAGCTGCATTCAGTCAAGAGTATTAGGACAAAATCCTTATGAACGGGGATATTGTAATATCACTGAATGATTGTAAACAGTAACCGAAACTTGCATCGAGTAGCCAAGTAGAGACTTCAGACCACCCTTGTTATAAAGAGTGAAAGTAGGTGCATTCAGCCCAGCGTATTAGGACAAAATTATTATGAACAGTATATCGTAGTGAATGATTTTATAAATAGTAGTAGTAACTATGCCATGCATCCATCACTTCAAGAGATTGCTGCTGTCGAAATCATCAATTTGATCAGTTTCTTCTGTAACCAGGAATAGATAATTGCATGTATAATAAAATGAAAATGATTGAATGGACACGTCCAGCTCGCTAAGCCTATGACAATAAGGCTATTCTACTACCAAACAGGAGGTGTCAGATCTGTTGGCGAGGATTCACTTCCGTTGTGGTGACAATAAGGTAATCTTACTGCCTCTAGTAAACTTGCAGACATGAAGCGTGCCACAACAACTATCTTCGGATTCTAAAATAAATATGCACTACGTATCAATTAGAGTATATCTAGCACCTGCATCCAGAGAAAACTTCAGGAATGAAGGGCCACTATTTTTACTGAATCGTGTTTACTATAACCAGAAGGGCTCTTACATCATAGGTTGAAGAACTATTTATCCTGGTCACATAAGAATTACAATACTACAGCACTCCATAAATTCCAGAACATATAATCTCAAGGAATTCATTTCACTGCACTATTACTCAGCAAGCCAGCATGCATTTTAAACTTGCAAGACCATAATCAGCAGGTGCAATGAGAGGCAGAGAGCTTGTAGTCAATGAACCCGACAATGAGATATGAATATCAAACCAATGTTTCATTCAAGTGAGACCTGCAACTCCATTTAACACGCCAAGCAGGAGAGGAGAGGGCACCCTAGCTCTTGCTTCTTCCTTTTTCCAATGCAGAGCAACTTCCTGTCTGATCCACCATCACAATTTTGAAAGGACCAGGACGGTGGTCCATCAGGTCTTAGTGCATTGTGTGATACTGAAGTTGCATTTCGAAAAGAACCAACAACAACAGATATCAAGGATTAAGCCAGAATGCCAGATCCATCTTGTATGCAGGAGGCAAAATCTGAAAGATCATACTCACTCTGCCACCATCTTGCATACAGAACAACTTACAGAATCTGTTACTAATGATCTAGTCATACAACTCAGAAGCATAACAGAAACTAACAAAGGAGGATATATGATGATTCCACCTTGGAGAAACAGCAAGACTGATCCCCGAGTATTTTTCACCTATGAGCAGGCACTCGGAGCTCGCCCCCAAAGCAGCCACCATCTGGTACGGCGCCCGCTGTTGGGGACTACTCACCTCACTGTCCGGGATGAGCTGAAGACGTTGCGGAGGCCGGCGCCCTCGGGGTGGGCGGCGATGCTGAAGAGCGCCACGCTGGGGAGGGGAACCTCGCGCAGCCACCGGCGGTTTGACGCAGCGGAAGGGCCGAGGGCGCCGGAGACGGCGGCGCGAGGTAGGTAGCTAGCTAGGGTTTGGAGCGAGCGAGTGGCGACGGTTAGGTCGGACCCAAATCAGGAGGATTGCGATTCCTGTTTGGTCGCTCCCGGTCACGGGCCCACGATACGGTGACTGACTAAACACAACGGGATGGGGCCGACACTCCGGCTGCTCGGCCCGCGCAGCCGCTGCTGCCTGGCACGGCCGTCGCCGGAGCCCGGAGAGACGAGCGCCCCACCTCTCATCTCAGAAACGAAAAAAAGATTTTTCTTTTTCTTTTTGGCGTAGCAACCAAAAAGAAAAATGATACTACTTATAGAAGGAAAAAAAAACTATAGACTGGGCCGCACTGGGTCGAGCCCATAGTCTTCATACTAGAGAGAGTTAGAGAGAGCCCAATCCCTTTTCTGTTAAATTCCGTTGCTCTTCTTCGTCCTCTCCCGCTCGTGCTCCCTTTTCCTCCCTGTCTCTGCAACAGCCACAGCCCTCCTCCTGCTCCTGCTCCTCCTCCTCCTCCTCCTCGCTCCGAACAGCCACAGCCACAACCCTCTTCCTCCCCCCGTTTCCCGTTTCGCGCTTCGCAATGGCTGATCGGGAGACTCCGGGGAGTCCGAGCACCACCTGGGTGCAGGGGTTTCGCCTGTTCTTGGGCCGCCTGACCAAGAACCGGCGAGGCGCCAAGGTAGGGCACGCCGGCCCCGGTGAGCCCACGCTTGTCCCTCCGCCGCCCCCGCCGCACGACCCCGAGGTCGTGGACGCCGTCGCGGGCGACGAGGCCAAGGCCGAAACCAACAAAGGGCGCCGCCGCCGAAGGGGCAAGAACAAGAACCAAGCCGCGATCAATTCACCGGAGCTGAAGCAAGAGGGTCAGGACGATCCCGCCTCCCAGGACAGCACGCTCGCCCCTCCAGTCATCATCATCGCCGCCGCCCAGGAGATCCCCGCGGTCGTGCCCGCCGTCGTCGTCGAGGAGGCCCGAAGGAGCAAGGCCAAGAACCAGGCCCAAGGGACGCTCAAGCAGGAAGATGCGCTGGGCGAGCGCGGGTCGTTGGCCCCTCCGGTCACCATCGCCGCCACCCAGGACCAGGAGCTCCCCACCGCCGAGACCGACACGGAAGGTTGGCAGATAGTAGCAGGAAAGAAGCGGCATGGCGGACGGGACGAGCGTCCTGCCCAAGGACTCGCCCCTACCGCCCAGCACAGGCATGAGCCCAAGAAGCAGCCGCCGCGCTGGAGCTGGACGGCAGGCCCTTCTCGGCCGACGCCTCAGCATCATGCTCCAGCGTACCCTGCGTCGACTCGTTCCAAGCCGACTCCGCCGCGAATCGCTGCACAGGTACGATCGCTTGATCCTGCTCATGTTCAATCTTCAGTAATCAGCTGTACGCATATCGGTTCAGATACTTCATTTCAGGTTTCAGTGTGATGTTTTCGTCAGATACTTCCTTAGTGATTGTTCAGAAACTTCACTTCAGATATTTTTGATGCCAATTGGAAAGAAAATGCTTATATTGATCCCCTTAACATCAACATCAACATCAACTTATATGTTATCAATCTATGGTCATAAGCTAGTCGTCTTTCTGCTTAACATCAATATGATGTTCTGTTCAACAGCAGCCGCGCTGGACGCCTTCTCGTCAGACGCCTCAGCGTCACGATCGTCGATCTCCTCCGTGCCCTGCCGCTGCTTCGGCTCCTTCCAATTCCAAGTCCACTCCTCCGCGAATTACTGTCCAGGTACAATCGTTGATCCTTCGATCTTCACTAATCTGTATGCATATGGGTTCAGAGAATTCACTTTCAGGTTTCAATGTGGTGTTTCGTTAGTGCATCGCCTCAGTCGACTTCAGATATTGTGTTAGTGCAACTCAATATGATGTTCTGTTCAAGCATACCAGCAAATGCACTCACTTTTGGTATGCTTTCCTAAGCTGCTGACTTTTCTTCTGATATCACCTAACCACGTGAAAATGGAGCTCTCCAAAGCTCTCTGTACCTCCAAATTAACTTCAGGTTTCAATGTGGTGTTTCGTTAGTGCACCGCACAATTAACTTCAGATATTGTGTTAGTGCAATTCAATGTGATTTCTGTTCAAAGCATACAAGCAAATGCACACACTTTTGGTGTGTTTTCCTAAGCTGCTGACTTTTCTTTTGATATTACCTGACCAAGTGAAAATGGTCCTCTCCAAAGTTGTATGTACCTTATGCTCAATTCCACAACATTGTCTGTAGACAAAGCTAGTCATGTTTTATCATTCTCCCTTTCTGCTTAACATCAACTAGTATACTCCTAATGTTGTACAAGCATACAACTACAAGCTTAAGGTGCAATTCAGTATGATGTTCTGTTCAAGCATACAAGCAAATGCACACGCTTTTGGCTTATTTTCCTAAGCTGCTGGGTTTTCTTTTGATACTACTGCTATAATGGCCTGCACCAGTTAGTTGCCCCTGTAGTAAAATCCTTTAATTAATATTTCGAGTCAAAATGTTGTACATATATGATTAATTAATTATGGTAGCACGTACAAATTGAATGTTTCTTGAGTGCGGGCTGGAGTGGTAGAGAGCCGTGCAAGTACTGAATCAAATGATAATTTTGTAGCATGGTAAAAGAGAAGAAGAAGATGATGATTTGGGTATCGAGAGGATGGACGAGGAGGAGGATAGTGAAAGAGAAGAAGAAACAGGTGATGAGGAGTATAATGGAAGAGAAGAAGACGATGAGATGCATCTCAGCTACTGGATAAAAAATAAGGAGATCAAGAGTAAGGATAGAAGTAAAACTTTGTGCCTAATTTGCTACTTGGAGCGGAGGGACCCGGTTGCTGAAATTGCCAACAAAGAGATTGAGGTCCCTTTCTCTATTTGTTCTGTCTTATCATCTATGAATTACCAATATCATATTGTCACATATATCTAATCACCAAAATATGTTTATCTTCCCTTTAGATCGAGCGTCATCTCAGAAAAGTTCACAAGATGCAGAAGAGGAAAGGTTATCGGTGCCAAAGTAAAGGTTGCTGGGTGAGAGCTAGAAACAGAAGAGATATCTGCAGGCACAAATTTCTATGCCACAATCTATAGAGATTCTTGAGCTGTTCTTCAATCAGTTTGGATAGGAGTATCAGCCATGACAATACTCTCAAACCTTACCTTGAATTCCGGTTGATTGTAGCAGGTTAATGAAGCACTGCAGTACTAATTAGTCAGCTCGGGTAGTAAACTCATTGATGTACTATGAATTTTGGGTTGTGCACTGAATCTGGTATAGTGCCAAAACAGGAATATGTTCTGTTCTAGATCATGCATTCTATACTTCTTACATTTAGGCTTTGACTCTTTTGTTCATGAAAACAGAAACTCTCAGTTTTTAGGGCGTGAGAGCGAGGTGACAAAAAGAGAATACAAACCGGTTAAGGCTTCTGACTCTTTGTGCGTGAAAACAGAGAATCTCAGGTTTACAGTGTGAGAGCGACATGACGAAATCAGAATACAAATTTTCAACAAGTACTAGTTCTTGTAATTTAATTTCCTTCATGCGAATTGTGCGGTCGACGTATCGCCCGGCAGCTCCTCCTTGCGCCATCTTTTGAAGGTCGCCAACAACATAGCATCCATCTATCTGTGCAGAGAAGCACATGAAACAGAAAGAACACCGTTAGCTTCAACAGCACCAAAAAGCTGTGGGATTGGTTAGAAGTATCGATCACCACCACCCAAAAAACAATAAGGCCTCCTTTGGTTTATAGGGTAGGAAAATCGTAGGAATAGGAAAGTCATAGGAAATGAGATGACATGTATCTCAAATCCTATGAGTAGGAATAGGAAAGGAGATGCCCTTTGATTCACATCATAGGATTTTTTCCATTGAGTCTAGGCTAATGTTTATTTTCCTATGAAATGTGGAGGATGGGAAGAATTCCTCCATAGGAATAGGATTCCATTCCTACAAACCAAAGGGCTCTAAAGGAATTTTTCCTTTAGAAATCCTATCCTATGAAATTCCTACAAGATTCCTCTAAACCAAAGGAGGCCTAACAGATAACAGATAACTCTGCCCAGACCTTTAGTGATCACTGAAGACAACCTGCTTCTGCTTATAGAATTGCAGTACAGCTGAAACTGAGTAAATTGCATAAAACCACCACTTTAAGGGGTAGGGTTGTGAAAAACACTAGGATACATTTTTGCTGCAGAAAACACCACATCTCGCGTAATGGTCTTGCAAAAACCACTGATCGGTGGATCTGGCTCTGTTAAGTGAGATTATGACATATCAGCCCCTTTTTTGCCTACATGGCGTAACATTTCGTGGTAGATCAATTTTAATCTAAATTTACAAACTAGTCCATATATTTTGCACAGACACCCCTAAATCAAATAGAAAAAAGCAATCAGCTCCCTCCCCTTCTTCCCGTCTCCTTCCTCCCTCCACTCTCTTTCCCCCGCACGGCCGCCGTCGTATTCCCGCCACGGTCGTCGTCCTCCCGAGCTCGCACCGGAGCAAGCAGCAACGGCGGAGCTCCAGCACCGTCCTCGTATTCCCGCCACGGCCGCCGTCCTCCCGAACTCGCACCGGAGCAAGCAGCAGCGGCGGAGCTCCAGCACCCCCCTCGTATTCCCGCAACGGCTGCCGTCCTCCCGAGCTCGAGATCGATCTAGGGAGATTGGGCATGTGTCGAGCAGTGCGGCGGTGGCGCGGCTTGTAGAGCGGCGGGCGCGGGCAGAGCAGGGCGGCGGTGGCGCGGCTAGCATGGAGGGGGCGCGCGGCCGGGCAGAGGCCAGGAGCGCGGGCGACCGGGCAGGAGGTGAGCGCGGCGGCGCAGGGGCGCGCGCGGGCGGCCGAGCAGGGGCGCGCACGGCCGGCCAGGCAAGTGCGGGAGTGCGGTGGCGGCTGTCTGTGGTCGCCGGACAGTGGAAGGCCTTGGGCAGCACAGGGGAAAATTGTTGAGGGGGTTTTCTCTTTTTTACCCATCTAGCATTTTTTTGTTAAAACGGTAATGCCACATCAGCGAAAAGTGGGACTCATCTGTCATAAACGCACTTAAACGAGTCAGATCCGCCGATCAGTGGTTTTTGCAAGACCATTACGCGAGATGTGGTGTTTTCTGCAGCGAAAATGTATCCCAGTATTTTTCGCAAACCTAGCCCTCAAAGTGGTGGTTTTATGCAATTTACTCGCTGAAACTGGTATCTGAAGATGATACCACTGGTTTTAAACTCAAGTAGAACAGTCAGCTTAGAGCATAGCGGAATTATAGTTATCAATTGTAAATCTAGCTAGTATAATGCCTTCGCAAATTTGTTCCTCCAATGTATGTATACCTTGAGCTAAATTCTTGAAAGAACTTGGGAAAATCATATGCATGTTGCAGAAATCATTTAACATGCTCGAAATCATTTAACATATGTGAAACTTCCAAAGTTTGGGGCATTTGCACATGTGACACATGAGATTGGCTTTGCATAGGTCATCCAGTTTTCATAATGAAGAGTTAAAGACAAAGAGAGGAGCATAAATTGCTAAAACAATGCATACGCAGATGCACACACACACACAGAGACACAGAAGGTTCATAATCCACTTTTCAAAAAAAGAAAGAAGGTTCATAATCCATGTTCAAAATTAGAAAAAAAAATTGACAGATCGTATGCATCACAGATGTTTGTAAATTATCACACAGAACTTCACAATTTCTTATACGAATGGAAATTCTTTGTAGTGGAACTTTTGAAGTAAAAAACTACAGGGACAAAATAGGTGATGTATGCTGAGACATGAATAGTGAATTTGCTACTCAGTATACCTTGTTTTACTGTAGAAAGTTGTTAAGGTCCAATGCATACAACACAGAGAACTTCATACTTATTCATTTTACAATTAAGCGATGCTTTGAACAGACTTTCAGTCAAAATTTTGAAAATATGACTAATATTTGTTCCAAATATTTAGATCGAAAACTTGAAAATCATAGTATAGCTTTGTCTTCAAAACTTGGGTTTTGTACCTATATCACAGTAGAAATTAGTGGCTAAAGTTGCATCACGAAGACCATCTTATTGTCCAAAATGTATTTTTTTTTGGTGAACCAGACTGCCAGAGGGGGTATCAAATATATCTGCATTATATATCCACTGTGGGGTGGCGATTAATTTTTAGCGAGCTTGAGTTGATATTAAGAATAGGTTCATTCAGTTATCATGAATAAATAATTTATAGAACATAAAAGAAAGCAAAGCTTGGCAGGATCGAGGAAGTTTATTTAACATGAACAGATTTTTTGTCAGTTTCAGGGCCTAATCCGAGTCTACACTAAACTTCGACTTGTTTACCTAAATGTTGCAATTCACCATCACAAGCTCTTTGAAGAAACTTTGCAGCTAGGATAAAGAAGCTGCATCATTCATCCACAGTATCTTAACAAGGAAACAGTAGCAGAGGCATAAACAGTTAAACATGGCAGAATGATCAACAAATAATTGGCACGCTAAAAATCAAAAGGGAAAAATGCTACCGTTGTATGTTTTAATGAGCATGCCAACAAAAACCCACTCACAGTACTGCTCAGTCTGAAGTATAGACCCCAAACTGTTGTAGTGTAATCTTGACAAATTTAAAGTAGCACATGAAAACTATATTGTAATCACATATGTTGCTCTTCAATCTTAAATTTATATTTAGTTCTGATTTCTGAATAGGGACTGGCTGTGGCACTAACTACATGCGCCAACAATGTCTAGTAATAATAATGTCAATCATTTGTGGCTAGTATGTAACATGCAAAACATCACAATCTAATAAATGATTCAAGCGCAATAAAGCAAACTCAAGAGAATAAAGAAGATATTGAAGAAACAATACTCCGTCAGACATGCCTGTGGGTAGATAGAGACCAAAAACTATGATTGTTGTACGATAGCACACATAGGAAAATACACCAAAAGATATTTCTATTTCTGATCGTTATTTCTTGAACATGCTTAAAAAATGCTTGACTGAAAAACTATTTTCATAATTTGGACGAAGTAAAATTCTCCCCTAGCAAATCTTTGGATTCAGGTGTAAATGCCATGAACAGAGTAAGTCGACTTTTCAGCTAGATTTTAAAATACAACAAATCCTAGACACTGCAAGGATTCTATCTAAAGAAGAGGGAAACTATTTGTGCACCATATATATCTTAATTTTTAAAAGAGTAGATTGTAGGCAATATATCAACTACAAATGTTTAGTATTGTGGACAGATGTACTATCTATACCAATATAAAAAGAGCGACTTGCGAGATCCAGCAGCGATTCAATGATTGGATAGCCGATCTCGGCATCCGGGAGTTAGATAGGGTGGGGCAAGGTTTACGTGGACAAACCGCCAGTTGGACCCAGCCCAGAGTGTCCTTGACCGCGTATTCGTGTCCCCGGAGTGGGAACTTCGGTTCCCCCTTGCGTGCCTGTGGACCATCACCCGCATCGGCTCGAACCACGTGCCCCTGCTTCTTTCCTCCAGTGATGACCGTCCTAGGCCTCCCTCGAGGTTCCGCTTTGAATCCTTTTGGTTTCGGCAACCCGGATTCATCGGAGCGGTGAACAACCATTGGGTGGCCGCACGGTCGGAGCCCCATCGTCAGATGTCGGCTGTGGATGAGTGGCACTTCCTGGCTAAGCGATCTAGACAATTCATGAAGGGGTGGGGAGCCAATTTAGGTCGTGACCTCAAGATCCATAAGGGGGCCCTTCTCACGGAGATTCAAGTCCTGCACCTGAAGGCTGATGTTGCAGGCTTGTCTTCGGAGTCCCCAAATTACCCACCCGAACCAGACCGTGTTCATTAAGGGTCGGTATATCTTGGATGGGATCCTGGTGCTCCATGCGGTCATTCATGAAGTCAAGAGGAAGCTGATACATCTCCAACATATCTATAATTTTTTAATGTTCCATGCTGTTATATGATCAATCTTGGATGTTTTATATACATTTGCTAACAACTTTATATTATTTTTTGGGACTAACCTATTGACATAGTACCTATTGTTGGTTGTTGTTTTTTGCTTATTTTTTTACTTTGCAGAATATCAATACCAAACGAAGTCCAAATGCCACAAAACTTTTTGGAGATTTTTTCTGGCAGGAAACACCCAAGAAGCTTCTGGAGGGCACGAGGGGACGCTCGTGGGGACCACTAGGCAACAGGGCACGCCAGGGACCTCAGGTGCGCCCTGGTGGGTAGTGGGGCCCACGGGCACCCCCTTGACCTACCTCCACCTTTATAAATACTCTAAAATCCCCAAAACCCTAGGGAGGTCGACGAAACACTTTTTCCGCCGCTGCAAGTTCCAGAACCATGAGATCCAATCTAGAGGCTTTTTCCGCACTCTGCCGGAGGGGGCAACAATCACGGAGGGGTTCTTCATCATCCATACTGCCCCACCGATGATGCGTGAGTAGTTTACCATAGACCTACGGGTCCGTAGTTAGTAGCTAGATGGCTTCTTCTCTTTTTTTTATCTTCAATACAATGTTCTCCTTGATGTTCTTGGAGATCTATTTGATGTAACACTTTTTTGCGGTGTGTTTGTTGACATCCGATGAATTGTGAGCTTATGATCAGTTCTATCCATGAATATTATTTGAGTCTTTGCTGAACTCTTTTATGCATGATTATTATAGCCTCATATTTCTTCTCCAATTTATTGGTTTGGTTTGGCCAACTAGATTGATTTATCTTGCCATGGGAAGATGTGCTTTGTGATGGGTTCGATCTTGCGGTGCTCAATCTCAGTGACAGAAAGAGACATGACACGCATGTATCGTTGCTATTAAGGGTAAAAAGATGGGGTTTATTCATATGTGAGTTTATCTTGTCTACATCATCTCATTGTTCTTATTGCATTACTCCGTTTTTGCATGAACTTAATACACTAGATGCATGTTAGATGGTGGTTGATGTGTGGAGTAATAGTAGTAGACGCAGGCAGGAGTCGGTCTACTAATCTTGGACATTATGCCTATATACATGATCAATGCCTTGGATATCGTCATAATTATTTGCTTTTCTTTGAATTATCCAACAGTAATTTGTTTACCCACCGTATGTTATTTTCTTGAGAGAAGACTCTTGAAAATTACAGCCCCCGGGTCTATTTCCTATCATATATTAAATCTAAAGTACCTTGCTGCAATTTTTCTTTTTCTTTATTTTATTTTGTATTTTTGTTAGATCTATTTATCAAAACCTATATAATTTAATCTATCTCAATACCATTAAGGGATTGACAACCCCTCTTACGCGTTGGGTTGCAAATTTTTGTTGTTTGTGTGCAGGTGCTATTTACATAGTGTTCCTTGGTTCTCTTACTGGATTGATAACCTTGGTTTCCTAACTAAGGGAAATACTTACCTTTGTTGTGCTGCATCATCCTTTCTTCTTCGGGGAAATACCAACGCAGATTACAAGCAATCAGGAAGAATTTTTGGCGCCATTGCCGAGGAGACATCATCAGCATTTACCAAGTAACCATGCATAAACTCTCATCTCCTTGCAATTACTTTATTTACCATTTGCCTCTCGTTTTCATCTCCCCCACTTCTAATTTTTTTCACAAAAATACAAAAATATTTTTCATTTGCCTTTTTCTTGTTTGATCTTTTATTTGCTTGCGATTTTGTTTGCGTAGTCTTAGTGTCTCAGAGAAAGTATTATGATGTTCCCTATCCCAACATCTTGATTGAGATTGAGAAAAATACTAAAGAATACATGACTATGCAATATGAGCACAATAATTTTTTACCGAAGAGCTTAAATAACACTCTGTTTTGTTAGATGCTATAACGAAACAACTTGATCATGTCAGCAAAGAAGTTGCTAATCTCCAATCTCAGTATACTCATACTTAAAATTTGCTAGGAAAAATATCCAATGCACAAGCTACGTTAGTAAATCAAATGGCAGCTAAGCCGGAATCTGTATAAGATAGTAATGATGAAGATGTTAAGATGATTGGTGTTTCTTCTATTGATTCCTTGTTTAGTAATATTAAACTTGATGATAAGGGGACTGAATAAGAGTCAAGTTTAGGTATAAGGCGTCCCCATAATTTGAGGGTGAAAATCTTGTTGATTTTTTTTATAAAAGTGGGTTTGGAGAGATAAAAACTTTAACTAGTGATGTGTGAAACACCCACAATGTGGCTATATCTCCCACGTGTCGGGGCACGACTTAGAGGCATAGCCGCATGGTAGTTTTGTCGCAAGAGGGGTAATCTTCACACTATCCCATGTACTGAATAAGAAAGGGATAAAGAGTTGGCTTACAATCGCCACTTCACACAAATAACAAGTTAAACATACATCATCTAGAGTACAATTAAGGTCCGACTACAGAACCAAAATAAAAGAAGACAACCCCAAAAGCTAGATCCCCGATCGTTCCCAACTGAGCACCACTACTGATCAACCGGAAAAGACACAAAACAACGAATAAGATCTTCATCGAGCTCCCACTTGAGCTCGGTTGCGTCACCTGCGCTGGTATCATCGGCACCTGCAACTGTTGGAAGTATCCGTGAGTCATGAGGACTCAGAAATCTCACTCCCGCGAGATCAAGACTATTTAAGCTTATGGGTAGGATAAGGTAATGAGGTGGAGCTGCAACAAGCACTAAGCAAGTATGGTGGCTAACATATGCAAATAAGAGCGAGAAGAGAAGCAACGCAACGGTCTTGAAGCTAGAAGTGATCAAGAAGTGATCCTGAAACTACTTACGCTCAAACATAACCCAAAATCGTGTTCACTTCACGGACTCCGCCGAAAAGAGACCATCACGGCTACACACGCGGTTGATGCATTTTAATTAAGTCAAGTGCCAAGTTCTCTACAACCGGATATTAACAAATTCCCATCTGCCACATAACCGTGGGCACGGCTTTTGAAAGTTTAAACCCTGCAGGGGTGTCCCAATTTAGCCCATCACAAGCTCTCACGGTCAACGAAGGATATTCCTTCTCCCGAAAAGACCCGGCCAGTCTCGGAATCCCGGTTACAAGACATTTCGACAATGTTAAAACAAGACCAGCAAAGCCGCCCGATGTGCCGACAAATCCCAATAGGAGTCGCACATATCTCGTTCTCAAGGCACACCAGATGAACACTACGTATGCCAACCGAAGATACCCCAAGTTGGCTAGGGGCGGCAACGCAAGTGGATCTGTTTTGGACCAACACTCAGAGGAGAACTGGCCCGGGGGTTAAAATAAAGATGCATGACCCTTGAGTCTACAGAACCCAAGGGAAAAGTCTTAGGTGGCAAATGTTAAACCAAGGTTGGGCCTTGCTGGAGGAGTTTTATTCAAAGCGAGCTGTCAAGGGGTTCCCATAACACCCAACCGCGTAAGGAACGCAAAATCAAGGAACATAACACTGGTATGACGGAAACTAGGGCGACAAGAGTGGAACAAAACACCAGGCATAAGGCCGAGCCTTCTACCCTTTACCAAGTATATAGATGCATTATTTAAAATAAGAGATATTGTGGTATCCCCACATATCCATGTACCAACATGAAACAAACTTCAACTTCACCTGCAACTAGCAACGCTATAAGAGGGGCTGAGCAAAAGCGGTAACATAGCCAAACAACGGTTTGCTAGGAAGGCGGTTAGAGGCTTGACATGGCAATATGGGAGGCATGATAAACAAGTGGTAGATAGCGCGACATAGCGATAGAGCGAACAACTAGAAAGCAAAGATAGAAGTGATTTCGAGGGTATGGTCATCTTTCCTGAGGTCCCGCAAGGAAGGAGAACGAGTCCATGAAGAAGACAAACAGACGTAGTCGAACGAATCCTCACAAACGCGACGTTACCGGAACTAACAAGAAGAAGCAACACCGAAAAGAAGCAAAAAACATGGTAAATAACCATCACATAAACATGGAATGATGCACAATTAAGTATGATGCATGTCCATTTTAATGATTCATGGCATGGCAAAGTGCAACAAGCAATACTACAAATTAAGTGGAGCTCAATATGCAACGAGTTGCATATTGACGAAACACCACAACAATTATTTAGTTCTCTCCCGTTTAAGTACTCAACAAAATTAAATGTTGGTTAGCATGGCAAGGGGTGAAGCATAATAAAACTACTTATCTAGGCAAGTTTAAATGAGGCCGGAACAACAAGCAACAAGTCCGGAAAAATCCTCATATGCATATTATGAATTTGGTACTATTCTGCCCTAAAGCATCTTTTAGAGTTGTTAATGATAACACACAAGTATAGGGGATCGCAACAGTTTTCGAGGGTAAAGTATTCAACCCAAATTTATTGATTCGACACAAGGGGAGCCAAAGAATATTCTCAAGTATTAGCAGCTGAGTTGTCAATTCAGCCACACCTGGAAACTTAATATCTGCAGCAAAGTGTTTAGTAACAAAGTAATATGATAGTAGTGGTAATGGTAGAAAAAGGTAACAGTAGTAAAAGTAATGTTCTTGGTATTTTGTAGTGATGATAGCAACAACAACGGGAAAGTAAATAATGAAGGACAATATAGGAAAAGCTCGTAAGGCAATGGGTCGGTGATGTAGAATTATGCCGGATGCGGCTCATCATGTAACAGTCATAACCTAGGGTGACACAGAACTAGCTCCAGTTCATTGATAAAATGTAGGCATGTATTCTGAGCATAGTCATACGTGCTTATGGAAAAGAACTTGCATGACATCTTTTGTCCTACCCTCCCGTGGCAGCGGGGTCCTTACGGAAACTAAGGGATATTAAGGCCTCCTTTTGATAGAGAACCGGAATAAAGCATTAACACATAGTGAATACATGAACTCCTCAAACTACGGTCATCACCAGTAAGTATCCCGATTATTGTCACTTCGGGGTTAACGGATCATAACACATAATAGGTGACTATAGACTTGCAAGATAGGATCAAGAACTCTCATATATTGATGAAAACATAATAGGTTCAGATCTGAAATCATGGCACTCGGGCCCTAGTGACAAGCATTAAGCATAGCAAAGTCATAGCAACATCAATCTCAGAACATAGTGGACACTAGGGGTCAAACCCTAACAAAACTAACTCGATTACATGATCGATCCCATCCAACCCATCACCGTCCAGCAAGCCTACGATGGAATTACTCACGCACGGCGGTGATCATCATGAAATTGGTGATGGAGGATGGTTGATGATGACGATGGCGACGGATTCCCCTCTCCGGAGCCCCGAACGGACTCCAGATCAGCCCTCCCGAGAGGTTTTAGGGCTTGGCGGCGGCTCTGTATCGTAAAACGTGATGATTTCTTCTCCCTGATTTTTCTCTCCCTGAAACACAATATATGGAGTTGGAGTTGGATTTGGAGTCGGAGAGGCTACAGGGGGCCCACGAGGTAGGGGGGCGCACCCTAGGGGGGTATGCGCGCCCCCCACCCTCGTGGAGAGGTGGTGGGCCCCCTGGCCTTCATCATTTGCAGGTATTTTTCAAATTTTTGAAAAGTGGCTCCGTGAAGTTTCAGGTCATTCCGAGTTAGAGTCCAAAACAAGGGCAAAAGTGTTTGGAAAAGTAGATACGACGGAGACGTATCAACTCCCCCAAGCTTAAACCTTTGCTTGTCCTCAAGCAATTCAGTTGACAAACTGAAAGTGATAAAGAAAAACTTTTACAAACTCTGTTTGCTCTTCTTGTTGTAAATATGTAAAGCCAACATTCAAGTTTTCAGCAAAGATTATAACTAACCACATTTGCAATAACGCATAGGTTTCAAGTTTACTCATAGCAATAGCATAATCAACTAGCGAGCCATAATAATAAATCTCGGATGACAACACTTTCTCAAAACAATCATAAATATGATATAACAAGGTGGTATCTCGCTAGCCCTTTCTGAGACCGCAAAACATAAATGCAGAGCACCTTTAAAGACCAAGGACTGACTAGACATTGTAATTCATGGTAAAAGAGATCCAGTCAAGTCATACTCAATATAGACTAACAGTAATGAATGCAAATGACAGCGGTGCTCTCCAACTGGTGCTTTTTAATAAGAGGATGATGACTCAGCATAAAAGTAAATAGATAGGCCCTTCGCAGAGGGAAGCAGGGATTTGTAGAGGTGCCAGAGCTCGGTTTTGAAACAGAGGTGAATAATATTTTGAGCGATATACTTTCATTGTCAACATAACAACCAAGAGATGGTGATATCTTCCATGCTACACACATTATAGGCGGTTCCCAAACAGAATGGTAAAGTTTATACTCCCCCTTCCACCAACAAGCATCAATCCATGGCTTGCTCGAAACAACGAGTGCCTCCAACTAACAAGAGTCCCAGGGGGAGTTTTCTTTGCAATTATTTTGATTTAGTTTGCATAAAGCATGGGGCTGGGCATCCCGGTGACCAGCCATTTATCTCGTGAGTGAGGAGCGGAGTCCACTCCTCCTGAGAATAACCCGCCTAACATGGAGATACGGACAACCCTAGTTGATACATGAGCCATTCGAGCATACAAACCAGGATATTTATTTGAAGGTTTAGAGTTTGGCACATACAAATTTACTTGGAACGGCAGGTAGATACCGTATATAGGTAGGTATAGTGGACTCATGTGGAATAACTTTGGGGTTTAAGGGATTGGATGCACAAGCAGTATTCCCGCTTAGTACATGTGAAGGCTAGCAAAAGACTGGGAAGCGACCAGCTAGAGAGCGACAACAGTCATGAACATGCATTAAAATTAATCAACACCGAATGCAAGCATGAGTAGGATATAATCCACCATGAACATAAATATCGTGAAGGCTATGTTGATTTTGTTTCAACTACATGCGTGAACATGCGCCAAGTCAAGTCACTTAAATCATTCAGAGGAGGATACCACCCTATCATACCACATCATAACTATCTCAATAGCATGTTGGCACGCAAGGTAAACCATTATAACTCATAGCTAATCAAGCATGGCACAAGAAACTATGATCTCTAGTTGTCATCGCAAACATGTTTATTCATAATAGGTTGAATCAGGACCGATGAACTAATCATATTTACAAAAACAAAAGAGGTCGAGTTCATACCAGCTTTTCTCATCTCAGTCAGTCCATCATATATCATCATAATCGCGTTTCACTTGCACGACCGAACGATGTGAATAATAATAGTGCATGTGCATTGGACTAAGCTGGAATCTGCAGGCATTCAATAAACATGAGAAGACAAGGCAATATGGGCTCTTTTGTCAGATCAACAATAATGCATACAAGAGCCACTTCAACAATTTAATCATGGTCTTCTCCTATCGACCCCCAAAGAAAAGAAAAGAAATAAAACTATTTACACGGGAAAGCTCCCAACAAGCAAAAGAAGAACAAGAACTATTTTTGGGTTTTCTTTTTAATTACTACTACAAGCATGGAAATTAAACTGATTAAAAGCTACAACTAATTTTTTTTGGTTTTTCTTAAGGTTTATTAAACACACAAGAAGAAAGCATAAAAAGGAAATTAAACTAGCATGGATGATACAATGAAAAAGTATGAGCACCGACATCTAGCAATGAGTGTGTGAACATAAATGTAATGCCGGTGGGAAATACATACTCCCCCAAGCTTAGGCTTTTGGCCTAAGTTGGTCTATGGCCACGGCTAGCCTGGTGGATATCCATAATAGTAGCTGGGGTCGTACTGCGATGCAGCGGCTATCACCTGCTGAGCTGCAACGTGGCGACGAGCGGCCTCCTCTCTCCTCTCATACTCATCTGCCTCCTCTCTGGTAATAGTATATCTTCCTCTTGCCTGATAATCAAAGAAGGCAGGAGCAGGGAGAGTAATACGGACAACACGATGTCTGTCAAAGATTAGTCGATACTGGAGAGGTGATTCGTTCCTCTCGACAAACTGGTGGTGAACCATAGCATTAAAATCTAGATAAGCAGGAGGTAATTCAATATCATCTTCGCGTATGGCTACACCAAGAAAATTAGCGATGCGGGTTGCATAAATTCCTCCAAAGAAATCTCCATTAAATCTATTAAGATGCAACCTACGTGCAACAATGGCTCCCAAATTATAAGATTTATCTCCTAACACAACACTCCTAAGAAAACTGAGGTCAGGGACACACATGTGACATGCCTCATCTTTACCATTAATGCATCTACCTATGAAGAGAGCAAAGTAATGTATAGCAGGAAAGTGAATGCTCCATATGGTAGCTTGTGTAATATCTCTAGATTCTCCCATAGTTATGCTAGCAGGAAAATCTCTAAATTCAGATTTGCGAGGATCCCTTATACTACCCCATTGTGGAAGTTTGCATGCAGTTGTAAAATCCTCTAAGTCCATAGTGTAAGAATTATCATAAAGATCAAACAAGACAGTTGGAGAATTACGTGAAGTTGAAAATTCAAACCTCCTCACAAAGGTACTGGTGAGGTTGTGATACTGGCTGCACTTCTCTTCCTCGAAGCTCACGAGATCAGCGTTACACAAATATGCGTTGAATTCTTCCTTAATTCCCACTTGATCCATAAAGTTCTCAGAAGACCATTCACAAGGACGCACTGGAGCGTCTCTTGGTGGCTCGTCATCAGCATCACGCATTGCAAGCCTGGGTCCTTGCTTCCTTGAAGAACCACCTTGGAACATTTTCCTAAGCATATTTCTTCCTCTGAAAAATTCCGAAATTTTTAGTAACTTCAAAATAAAAGTAAACCAAACTTAATAATATTGATAGCAACTACTCATACAAGTGCCTAAGGCCTATATCATGCATCAAAACTACTTTTGACCATATAAATTTGACATGCAAGCTCAAGAACAAGGTCACCTAAGAAGAAAATTTTTGCAATGAATAAAGCACTAGAACAAAAACTAATTGGACCAATGGAGGAGTCACATACCAAGGAACAATCTCCCCAAGCAGTTTTGTGAGAGGTGCTTTGAGCAAGGAGATCAAAAATGGCAGCAAAACGAGCTTGGACTCGGGTTTGAGCTAGCTGTTCGTGTTTGTGGGAGGAAGAAGAAGTGTATGGGTGAAAGGATAAGTGGAGGAGGGCCACCGTGGGCCCATGAGGCAGGGGGCGCGCCCAGGGGGGTAGGGCGCGCCCTCCACCCTCGTGGGCAGGTGGTTGACCCCCCTGCTGTGTTCTCAGTGCCAAATATTCTCAAATATTCTAGAAAAAATCATATTTAAATTTCAGGGCATTTGGAGAACTTTTATTTTCGAGGTATTTTTATGTTGCACAGATAATCAGATAACAGACAGAAAAGTATTTATTTTTATTTTATTTAATATAAATAACAGAAAGTAAAAGTGGGGTACAAAAGGTTGTGCCTTCTAGTTTCATCCATCTCATGATCATCAAAAGGAATCCTCTAACAAGGTTGATCAAGTCTTGTTAACGAACTCATTCCGAATAACATGGAACCGGAGAAATTTCGAATAACACTATGTTACCTCAACGGGGATATGCACATCCCCAATAATAAGAATATCATATTTCTTCTTGACAGTAGGAAGAGGAAATTCAAAACCTCCAAATATAATCGATGAATTTTTTCCAATAGAGTTGATACTATGAACTTGAGGTTGTTTCCTCGGAAAGTGTACCGTATGCTCATTACCATTAACATGAAAAGTGACATTGCCTTTAGTGCAATCAATAATAGCTCCTGCAGTATTCAAAAAGGGTCTTCCAAGAATAATAGACATACTATCGTCCTCGGGAATATCAAGAATAATAAAGTCCGTTAAAATAGTAACGTTTGCAACTACAACAGGCACATCCTCACAAATACCGACAGGTATAGCAGTTGATTTATCAGCCATTTGCAAAGATATTTTAGTAGGTGTCAACTTATTCAAATCAAGTCTATGATATAAAGAGAGAGGCATAACACTAACACCGGCTCTAAGATCACATAAAGCAGTTTTAACATAGTTTCTTTTAATGGAGCATGGTATAGTTGGTACACCGGGATCTCCAAGTTTCTTTGGTATTCCACCCTTAAAAGTATAATTAGCAAGCATGGTGGAAATTTCAGCTTCTGGTATCTTTATTTTATTTGTAACAATATCTTTCATGTACTTACCATAAGAATTGGTTTTGAGCATGTCAGTTAATCACATACGCAAAAAGATAGGTCTAATCATTTCAGCAAAGCGCTCAAAATCCTCATCATCCTTTTTCTTGGATGGTTTGGGAGGAAAAGGCATGGGTTTCTAAACCCAAGGCTCTCTTTCTTTACCATGTTTTCTAGCAACAAAGTATTTCTTATCATAACGTTGATTCTTTGATTGTGGGTTATCAAGATCAACAGCAGGTTCAATTTCTATGTCATTATCATTACTAGGTTGAGCATCACTATGAACATTATCATTAACATTATCACTATTTTCAGGTTCATTACCAGATTTTGTTTCAGCATCAGAAATAGAAATATCATTTGGATTCTCAGGTGTCTCAGTAATAGGATCACTAGAAGCATGCAAAGTCCTATCATTTTTCTTTTTCTTCCTTTTAGAAGAACTAGGTACATCTATATTATTTCTCTGAGAATCTTGCTCAATTCTCTTAGGGTGGCCTTCAGGATACAAAGGTTCCTGAGTCATTCTACCAGTTCTAGTAGCCACTCTAACAACATTATCATTATCTTTACTATTCAATTCATTGAGCAAATCATTTTGAGCTTTAAGTACTTGTTCTACTTGAGTGCTAACCATAGAAGAATGTTTACTAATAAGTTTAAGTTCACCTTTGGCATTAGCCATATAATCACCCAAGTGTTCAAGCATTCTTGAATTGTATTTCAATTGCCTACCAAAATAAGCATTAAAATCTTCTTGCTTATCCATAAATTTATCAAACTCATCTAACCATGGTCTAGCACATTTAGTAAATGGGATTTCAACTTTATCATATCTGTAGAGAGAATTTACCTTTACTACCTGTGTCGGGTTATCAAGACCATGAGTTTCTTCAATAGGAGAAGGATTTGGATTATATGTTTCTTCAATAGGCGGTAAATTAAGACCATGTATTTCTTCAATAGGAGGTAAATTCTTAATATCTTAAGCTTTAATACCTTTTTCTTTCATAGATTTCTTTGCCTCTTGCATATCTTCAGGACTGAGAAATAGAATATCCCTCTTCTTCGGAGTTGGTTTAGGAATAGGCTCAGGAATTGGCTCCGGAGGTGTCCAATTATTTTCATTTGTCAACATATTATTCAATACAATTTTAGCTTCATCTGGCGTTCTTTCCCTGAAAACAGAACTAGCACAACTATCCAGGTAATCTCTGGATGCGTCAGTTAGTCCATTATAAAAGATATCAAGTATTTCATTTTTCTTAAGAGGATGATCAGGCAAAGCATTAAGTAATTGGAGAAGCCTCCCCAAGCTTGTGGGAGACTCTCTTCTTCAATTTGCACAAAAATATATATATCCCTTAAAGCAGCTTGTTTCTTATGAGCAGGGAAATATTTAGCAGAGAAGTAATAAATCATATCCTGGGGATTACGCACACAACCAGGATCAAGAGAATTAAACCATATCTTAGCATCACACTTTAATGAGAACGGAAATATTTTAAGGATGTAAAAGTAACGAGTTCTCTCATCTTTAGTGAACAGGGTGGCTATATCATTCAATTTAGTAAGATGTGCCACAACAGTTTCAGATTCATAACCATGAAAAGGATCAGATTCAACCAAAGTAATTATATCAGGATCAACAGAGAATTCATAATCCTTATCAGTAAGAAAGATAGGTGAAGTAGCAAAAGCAGGGCCAGGTTTCATTCTAGCATTTAGAGAATAACCTTTTGAGTTCATTTCTATTTTTGCAAGCTAAAATAGCGAAAGAAGCTTCTTGATCAAAAACATAACCCTTAGGAATAACAAGTGATTCTTCATCATCACTTTCATCAGTATCATCAGATTCAATATTTTCAATTTCTCTAGCCCTAGCAAGTTGTTCATCAAGAAAATCACTAAGTGGCACAGTAGTATCAGGCATAGAGGTAGTTTCATCATAAGTATCATGCATAGCAGAAGTAGCATCATCAATAACATGCGACATATCAGAACGAATAGTAGAAGCAGGTGTAGGTGTCGCAAGCTTACTCAAAACAGAAGGTGAATCAAGTGCAGAGCTAGATGGAAGTTCCTTACCTCCCCTCATAGTTGAGGGATAAATCTTGGTTCTTGGGTCTTTCAAGTTCTTCATAATGATAAGCAGATATATATCCCAAGTGACTCAAAGAATAGAGCTATGCTCCCCGGCAACGGCACCAAAAAATAGTCTTGATAACCCACAAGTATAGGGGATCGCAATAGTTTTCGAGGGTAAAGTATTCAACCCAAATTTATTGATTCGACACAAGGGGAGCCAAAGAATATTCTCAAGTATTAGCGGCTGAGTTGTCAATTCAGCCACACCTGGAATCTTAATATCTGCAGCAAAGTGTTTAGTCGCAAAGTAATATGATAGTAGTGATAACGGTAGCAAAAGGTAACAGTAGTGAAAGTAATGTTTTTGGTATTTTGTAGTGATGATAGCAACAGCAACGGGAAAGTAAATAAGCGAAGAACAATATAGGAAAAGCTCGTAGGCAATGGATCGGTGATGGAGAATTATGCCGGATATGGTTCATCATGTAACAGTCATAACATAGGGTGACACAGAACTAGCTCCAGTTCATTGATATAATGTAGGCATGTATTCCGAACATAGTCATACGTGCTTATGGAAAAGAACTTGCATGACATCTTTTGTCCTACCCTCCCTTGGCAGCAGGGTCCTTACGGAAACTAAGGGATATTAAGGCCTCCTTTTAATAGAGAACCGGAACAAAGCATTAACACATAGTGAATACATGAACTCCTCAAACTACGGTCATCACCAGTAAGTATCCCGATTATTGTCACTTCGGGGTTAACGGATCATAACACATAATAGGTGACTATGGACTTGCAAGATAGGATCAAGAACTCTCATATATTGATGAAAACATAATAGGTTCAGATCTGAAATCATGGCACTCGGGCCCTAGTGACAAGCATTAAGCATAGCAAAGTCATAGCAACATCAATCTCAGAACATAGTGGACACTAGGGATCAAACCCTGACAAAACTAACTCGATTACATGATAGATCCCATCCAACCCATCACCGTCCAGCAAGCCTACGATGGAATTACTCACGCACGACGGTGAGCATCATGAAATTGGTGACGTAGGATGGTTGATGATGACGATGGCGACGGATTCCCCTCTCCGGAGCCCCAAACGGACTCCAGATCGGCCCTCCCGAGAGGTTTTAGGGCTTGGCGGCGGCTCCGTATGGTAAAACGTGATGATTTCTTCTCCCTTATTTTTTTCTCCCTGAAACACAATATATGGAGTTGGAGTTGGAGAGGCAACAGGGGGCCCACAAGGTAGGGGGGCGTGCCCTAGGGGGGCATGCGCGCCCCGTGGAGAGGTGGTGGGCCCCCTGGCCTTCATCTTTTGCAGGTATTTTTCATATTTTCTGAAAAGTGGCTCCGTGAAGTTTCAGGTAATTCCGAGAATGTTTGAGGGATGGAGGGCGCTGGCAAGCTCGCAGGACGGCGACGGAGCGAGACTCCAAGAGCTCCTGGTGGCGCTCGTCTTGAACGACGGGGCTGACGAGGCAGCCGGGAACGGTGGTGACTTGCGGGCACGGACGCAGTGGAACTCGAGGGGAGGCTCGGGCGTAGGTGGTGGTGGACGCCGGCGGCGTCTGTGAAGACCGCGGTGGTCAGAGATGAGGCAGAGGCACGCACGATCGGGAGCTCCTCTCTTGATCGAGCTCGTGTGCGGCTGATGACGCGACGGAGGGAGGAGGCTCTGTGGGAGTCCCTGGCATCCACGGCGGCGTCCTCCTAGGCGGCTGGATCGAGGGGCTTGGGCACTCGTGCGCGAGGCTGCGTAGGAGTGGCCGCGGCTTGCTCTGTTGCGGGGACGGGCGACTGGATGGAAGAGAGTGGAGGTGGAGGGGATTGGATCGGGGAAAAAATAGTGGAGGCGCTGGATTGCGGTGATGGGGATCTCGAGGAAGATGCGGTGGGTGGCAGCGACTCGATGGGACAAAGTCCCTAGATTTTAGGGTTTGTCCAAAATGACTAAGGGTGGGTTATATATAGCAAGTGGGGCTAGGTTTAAGGGTATTTGGTCCCTCAGATTTTAAATTAGACGGTCGAGAATAAATAGCTTAGGAGAGTCCAACGAGAAACCGATGATGATTTAGGGATGTTTGGGGATGATCCGGATCCAACGGTCATGACTGCCCGAGTTGGGTCCGGGCAGTTTTGGACACGCACGCAAAGGGGGTTAGGCGGTCACGGTCAAGAGGGAAGTGAGAACCCGATTGGTCTGGAATGGTTAACTAAGGCAAAGCAGTCCGAGGGAAGGAGTGCAGCCCGACAACTGTTTCCGGAGACCGAAAACGTCCGACGTATGACCGGCTATAATGTCGCTATATGCTTAACAGTTGGGCTATCAAACGAGCTCTGAATGCGATGAAACTTGGCAGGCGGCCTACTGACAACATAACAATACCGCATGCCAACTTTCAACCCATTCCGAGAACATTTTCCGGCCACTTATAAAATAATATTTCGGACGTGCCGTGGGCGCGTGCAAGTGTGACTGGGCTTAGAACGGACAATAGAGAGAACTGGAAGACTCGGACGGATGCAAGTTTTGAAAACATGATGATGCAATGCACATGATGACATGGCAAAATGCAACATGCAAGTGAATGACATGGCAACAACAGCGAATAACTAGAAGACACCTGGTGCATCAGACTCGGGGCGTTACAACACTCCACCATTGCGAGAGGATCTCGTCCTGAGATCTAGGATGGCACCGGAGAGAAGCGGAAGAGGAAGAGGTAAAACAGAGTTGCTTCTTTGACAAACGAGTGAAACCAAAGAACCTTGAGAGGTTGAAAACTTGAAAGAAATAATACAACAAAGATGAACAAAGTTGAAAACACTCCGTTAGTAAAGAGGAACAAGGAACATTACGAGAACCTAGAGGTTAAGTGACAAGATATATATTGAAACCACTCCGGTTAAAACAAGATAGAGAAGGAATAAGAATGATATAATTTGGGCAGCACTCCGACTGTAAATGGAAGGAATTGAACATGTTCTTGAGAAAATGAGATGATTGGTCGACGAGAGCAACATCACAATGCCTCCGGAACGAACGAATAGAAGATAGATCGTCGGAGTAAGAGAACGAAGAAGGACATGATAACTTCTACCACAACTGAATTTGAAAAGTATCCGTAGAAAGAAGGATTGAACGGAGTTGTTGGAAAATCAACAACGAAAAGAACAAGCTTGTTGTGGTCTTATGGAAAACATGTCAAAATTATGAGGTGACAACCGGCCACTAACGGAAAACAATTGATTGCTTGAGAGCAACAAAGAGGTGAAAACTCCTTTCACCACGAGAATAGGAGGAAACTTGGATTATCGATAGACACCACAATAAGCAACATTCCTTATGGAAGGCTTTAGGTGAAATATAACCCAAGATCACTCCAACGAAGAGATTGATGGATTTAAAATACCTCATTCTTGACAACATGTGAATCATGAAACATGAACTCAAATTATCAAGAATGACCTAACACCACCTCAAATGATAAGGTAGAAAGAATTGCACTTCGAATGCAAGATGAAGAATACTTGAACTCCTCAAAATAAGACATGTGTTGAACATCATGTTTAATTTTAGAGTATAGCTTGGCGGATCAAAACTTCGAGAGAAATCTTGAAGAACGAATGAAGAATGAAAGGAATCCTTGATGAGCCACCATGTTGAGCCTCCATGAAGAACTCCGGTAATAAAAGAATGATCAAAAAGAAGTGAAGGATGAAAAGAATAAGATTGAAGCCTTGCAATGATTGGATGGAGCTTTATGACGAGATAAAGCGGAAAACTTGGAACTCCAGAAAGAAAAGATGAAGCATCTCGAACCGAGAATGTGATGTGATGAACAACTCCGGAAAGAAGAAATTATATCACTTGGATGAAAAAATAATAAGAATTACATTATGCGTATCCTTCACCAATTTAAATTGATGACAAGCAACGGATTTGGCATACTACTTATTCTCGTAGAAAGGATTACGAGAGATATAGTGCAAACTTGAGAAAGGTCTTCAACGATCCGCCGGTAGGATTGGAAAGAATGAATGAATTGATATGAGAACATAGGAGGAGGAATCTTGAACAAACCACCGTAAGAATTGAAAATGAAAGTAGCAAAGACACAATCCACCAGGAAGAATTGGAAAACGAATGAAGATACTTGACAGAAATGTAGATACAAGTGAACGAATAGATCACGAGCTGATTAGAGAATACTTGAATCATGCACCAGTAAGATTTGTAGAACGAGAGCTGAAGGTTGGAATGAATAATTCTGAGATGATGGCTCCGAAGAATCAAACTGAAAAGACTCTTGAATTGCTCTGGATGGGTGAAAAGAATTCTCACAACTGCACACAATTATGAGAGGATGGCACCAAGCTTGAACTACACATCTTCAAGAGAACGGAGCAAGATTTAAGAGAAACTCTTCTTCAGTCTTCAAAATCCGAGAATGACGACGAGAAACGCCACCAAGAATTGTTGAGATACTCCGGGAGAATGAAAAACAAAGAGGTTGAGCCAACAATGAAAAATAATTTGAAATTGATCTTGGAAAACATCTGACTGATGAAATTCATTCTTACGTCAAACTTCGAAAAGAAATTTGGGAACAACTCCGGGGGGATTAGAAGAGTCAGGTAAGATCCTGGGAAAAGACCCGTGCCACTCAAGAGAAACACCATTGAACGATTTAAAAGGAAGATTGCATCGGTTGAATTAAATGGCTTAAATGAGATAGCATCCTCGGATGCAGAGTGGAAACACGAATCTTCTGAGATATCTTGAACACTCCAGAACAAATGAATAGCGAGAAGTGGATGATTAAGAGGTGCACCGGCATGAGAAAACATTTGAAAGGAGGGAAAAGGGATATGATCAACACCGAAAGCTTGAATTGAATCCACCGGAGAAGAAAAGAGAACGAAGAATGATGAACTTGAAGCTCCGTTAGTATCTTCCTGAGAATCACCGGATAAGAACATTGACGGAAAAGAATGGAGAGGCTTCCGTCAATAAAATGGATAGTTGATTAAGAAATCTGAGTCCTTGTAGAAAAAGGGTGGGAAGGCGGGAAAACAAAGGCAACTTGGGGACAGATGAAACGAACAACGTTGGGAAAACCGAGAAGTGATCTTGCGAATGTTGAAATGATCGGATCCACTTGAAGATAAACACGCCGGTTGAAAAAGATTGACATGACAATCTTGATTATCATGAAGGATTAGTATTCACATAGAAATATGAGAACACCGCTTAGGAAAGGTATGGAATCCATATTTGACTTCGAAGCAACTCGAATACCACAACTCAAAACAAAACAAAGAATTGGCTTGCAAAATAAGCCGGAACAAACATATGATAGAGATTTCATCTGAAGTTTTCATGGTGGGTCCCACACGGGCTCGATCGTACATCACCATCATGTACAAGGCAGTGCACATGACATACGAAGCGTCCCTGAGTCAGCATAGCCAAGGACTCTTTAAGACACAATGAGACCACTGTAAAACCAAACATGGATAGGCGGACCACTGGACGTCGAACCCCAATTTCATATCATACATCTGTCTGAAAGATATCCTATGTGATACTTGAATTCCCACCTATAAACTCCCGAAACTTTCTGGTTATGCAATGAGGTGTTGGGGATACAGGGGAAGCATAATATCTCACCCAAATTAACAATCCCTACATCCAGCTGTATCCATCCTTCAACAGATAACCAAGAAACCTTCGGAAATCATGTACCTCAACCTTCAAAAAGTATCCGTTATACGAGTTATGGCAATACTCCCGAACTCCCGCCCCAGTACTGGGTGGCGTCAAGGTTATCTCACCAACAACTGCATAAAAGAGATTTTTGATGTCGGCGAACTCAGGTATTCCAGAATTGCAATGATGAAATTGTGACGACAACACCTCGGAGCTCAAATCCCCGGGACACTGCCACAACCCCTAAATGTCAGGAGACACCAAGAACAATGTTCTTGTCACAACAATATCGGAACGATTCCAAGATACCCGCGTGATCCTAATTTTTTCGTGAAATTTGAGGAGAGGAAAGTCAAAACTTCTATGTCAGGAGACCACACCAGAACGACGAAGGGACTGAGGAGTAAAAAGAATTCTACTCTCTGATATATAATCCTAATACTCAAAACATTTTGTTCTAGACTCAACACCGTCAGCGATTCGATCAAGCAGGGGCTCCTAAGTCGGGGACGGCTCTGATTACCAACTTGAAACACCCACAATGTGGCTATATCTCCCACGTGTCGGGGCACGACTTAAAGGCATAGCCGCATGGTAGTTTTGTCGCAAGAGGGGTAATCTTCACACTATCCCATTTACTGAATAAGAAAGGGATAAAGAGTTGGCTTACAATCGCCACTTCACACAAATAACAAGTTAAACATACATCATCCAGAGTATAATCAAGGTCTGACTACGGAAGAAAAATAAAAGAAGACAACCCCAAAAGCTAGATCCCCGATCGTCCCCAACTGGGCACCACTACTGATCAACCGGAAAAGACACAAAACAATGATCAAGATCTTCACCGAGCTCCCACTTGAGCTCGGTTGCGTCACCTGCACTAGTATCATCGGCACCTACAATTGTTTGGAAGTATCTGTGAGTCACGAGGACTCAGCAATCTCACACCCGCGAGATCAAGACTATTTAAGCTTATGGGTAGGATAAGGTAATGAGGTGGAGCTGCAGCAAGCACTAAGCAAGTATGGTGGCTAACATACGAAAATAAGAGCGAGAAGAGAAGAAACGCAATGGTCGTGAAGCTAGAAGTGATCAAGAAGTGATCCTGAAACTACTTACGTTCAAACATAACCCAAAATCGTGTTCACTTCCCGGACTCCGCCGAAAAGAGACCATCATGGTTACACACGCGGTTGATGCATTTTAATTAAGTCAAGTGTCAAGTTCTCTACAACCGGATATTAACAAATTCCCATCTGCCACATAACCGTGGGCACGGCTTTCGAAAGTTTAAACCCTGCAGGGGTGTCCCAACTTAGCCCATCACAAGCTCTCACGGTCAACGAAGGATATTCCTTCTCCTGCAAAGACCCGATCAGTCTCGGAATCCCGGTCACAAGACATTTCGACAATGGTAAAACAAGACCAGCAAAGCCGCCTGATGTGCCGACAAATATCGATAGGAGTCACATGTATCTCATTCTTAGGGCACACTGGATGAACACTAGTACGGCAACCGAAGATACCCCAAGTTGCCTAGGGGTGCCACCGCAAGTGGCTCTGTTTTGGACCAACACTCAGAGGAGCACTGGCCCGGGGGTTAAAATAATGATGACCCTTGAGTCTGCAGAACCCAAGGGAAAAGGCTTAGGTGGCAAATGTAAAACCAAGGTTGGGCCTTGCTGGAGTAGTTTTATTCAAAGCAAACTGTCAAGGGGTTCCCATAACACCCAACCGCGTAAGGAGCGCAAAATCAAGGAACATAACACCGGTATGACGGAAACTAGGGCGGCAAGAGTGGAACAAAACACCAGGTATAAGGCCGAGCCTTCCACCCTTTACCAAGTATATAGATGCATTAATTAAAATAAGAGATATTGTGATATCTCCACATATCCATGTACCAACATGAAACAAACTTCAACTTCACCTGCAACTAGCAACGCTATAAGAGGGGCTGAGCAAAAGCGGTAACATAGCCAAACAACGGTTTTCTAGGAAAGGTGGGTTAGAGGCTTGACATGGCAATATGGGAGGCATGATAAACAAGTGGTAGATGGCGCGACATAGTGATAGAGCGAATAACTAGCAAGCAAAGATAGAAGTGATTTCGAGGGTATGGTCATCTTGCTTGAGATCCCGCAAGGAAGGAGAACGAGTCCATGAAGAAGACAAACTGACGTAGTCGAACGAATCCTCACAAACGCGACGTTACCGGAACTAACAAGAAGAAGCAACACCGGAAAGAAGCAAACAACATGGTAAACAACCATCACATAAACATGGCATGATGCACAATTAAGTATGATGCATGTCCATTTTAATGATTCATGGCATGGCAAAGTGCCACAAGCAATACTACAAATTAAGTGGAGCTCAATATGCAACGAGTTGCATATTGATGAAACACCACAACAATTATTTAGTTCTCTCCCGTTTAAGTACTCAACAAAATTAAATGTTGGTTAGCATGGCAAGAGCCTATCACACCCGATCATCACGTGGTGTCTCAGCACGAAGAACTTTCGCAATGGTGCATACTCAGGGAGAATATTTATTCCTTGAAATTTAGTTAAGGGATCATCTTATAATGCTACCACCGTACTAAGCAACATAAGATGCATAAAAGATAAACATCACATGCAATCAAAATATGTGACATGATATGGCCACCATCATCTTCTGCCTTTGATCTCCATCTCCAAAGCACCGTCATGATCTCCATCATCACCGGCTTGACACCTTGATCTCCATCGTAGCGTCCTTGTCATCTTTCCAACTATTGCTTCTACAACTATCGCTACCGCATAGTGATAAAGTAAATCGATTACATGGCGATTGCATTTCATACAATAAAGCGACAACCATAAGGCTCCTGCCAGTTGCCGACAACTTTTACAAAACATGATCATCTCATACAATAACTTATATCACATCATATCTTGACCATATCACATTACAACATGCCCTACAACTCTTTGTGTTTAACGCGGTTGATGTAGTCGAACGTCTTTGCGATCCAACCGATCAAGTACCAAACGTACGACACCTCTGAGTTTAGCACATGTTTAGCTTGATGACGTCCCTCGAACTCTTGATCCAACAAAGTGTCGAGGGAGAGTTTCGTCAGCACGACAGCATGGCGATGATGATGGTGATGTGATCCACGCACAGCTTCGCCTAAGCAATACGATGCTATGACCGGAGGAGTAAACTATGGAGGGGGCACCGCACATGGCTAAGAGAACAACTGATGTGCTTTGGGGTGCCCCCTGCCCCCGTATATAAAGGAGGAGAGGGAGGAGGTCGGCCAAGGGGCACGCCATAGGGGGGGGAACGACTAGGGCTCCAAGTCCTATTCGCCTCCCTTCCTTCTCATGGAGGGGGAAGGGGGAAGGAGAGGAGAGGGAGAAGGAAAGGGGGGCTGCGCCCCCTTCCCTTGTCCTATTTGGACTCCCCTTGGGGGGGAGGGGTGCCACCCCCTTGTGGGCTGCCCTCTGTCTCCCCTATGGCCCATGAGGCCCAATACTTTCCCCAGGGATTCTGGTAACCCCTCAGTACTCTGATAAATACCCGAATCACTCCAAAGCAATTTTGGTGTCCGAATACCATCATCCAATATATCAATCTTTACCTCTTGACCATTTTGAGACTCCTCGTCATGTCCATAATATCATCCAGGACTCCAAACAACATTCGGTCACCCAATCACATAACTCATATAATACAAATCGTCATCGAACGTTAAGCATGTGGACCCTACGGGTTCGAGAACTATGTAGACATGACCGAGACACCTCTCCGGTCAATAACAAACAGCGGAACCTAGATGCTCATATTGGTTCCTACTAGGGCTGGAAAAAAAACTCGAAGCTCGCAAGCTAAACGAGTAGCTCGTGACTCGGCTCGAATCGACTCGAACTCGAAGAAAAACGAGCCGAGCCGAGCTTTAGTTTAAGATCGTTTACATACCAAGTTAAACGAGCCAATCTCACGAGTACTCAGGTAACTCGTTAAGCTCGGTAAAAAAATCAATGTTTTTAGGGGTAGTAAAATACAACCACTAAACACCTTGCGTCCCAGCATATGGCCCAGCCGCTCAAGGCCGAGCCACCCAGGAGACTCACACGTACAAGACCACATATGCACATGCTAAATTCTCAGTTAATCTTTTTATCGTATTTGTAAGGTCTAATGTTCATATCTTTAACGAGCTTAACAAGCTAAACGAGCCAGCTCACGAGTTATACGAGTCGAGCCAATCTTGGATTTGAGCTTGTTATAGTAACGAGTCGAGTCGAGCTAGCTCATTAATGAAACGAGTTTTAGCGAGTCGAGTCGAGCTGGCTCGACTCGGCTAGAATTCCACCCCTAGTTCCTACATATTCTATGAAGATCTTTATCGGTCAAACCGTAATGACAACATACGTAATTCCCTTTGTCATCGGTATGTTACTTGCCCGAGATTCAATCATCGGTATCTTCATACCTAGTTCAATCTCGTTACTGCCAAGTCTCTTTTACTCGTTGCATAATGCATCATCCCGCAACTAACTCATTAGTCACATCGCTAGCAAGGGTTATCATGATGTGCATGTTGGGGAACACAGTAATTTCAAAAAAACTTCTACGCACACACAAGATCATGGTGATGCATAGCAACGAGAGGGGAGAGTGTTGTCTATGTACCCTCGTAGGCCGGAAGCGGAAGCGTTATGACAATGCGGTTGATGTAGTCGTACGTCTTCACGATCGACCAATCCTAGTACCGAGAGTACGGCACCTCCGCAATCTGCACACGTTCGGCTCGGTGACGTCCCATGAACTCATGATCCAGCAGAGTGTCGTGGGGGAGCTTCATCAGCACGATGGCGTGATGACGGTGATGATGATGCTACCAGAACAGGGGTTCGCCTAAGCACCACTACGATATGACCGAGGTGGATTATGGTGGAGGGGGGCACCGCACACGGCTAAGAGATCAATGATCAACTTGTATGTCCATGGGGTGCCCCCACCCCCCGTATATAAAGGAGTGGAGGAGGGGGAGAGGGCCAACCTCCTAGGCACGCTCAAGGGGGGAGTCCTACCCCCGATGGCAGTAGGATTCCCCCTTCCCTAGTTGGAGTAGGAGAGGGAAGGAAGGGGGAGAAGGAGAGAAGGAAAGGGGGCCGCCCCCCTCCAATTT
>NC_041382.1:622175949-622182818 GCF_002162155.2 Triticum dicoccoides
AAGGCCCATTGACTCCCCGGGGGGTTCCGGTAAACTCCGGTACTCTGATTAACGCTCAAACTCACCCGAAACCATTCCGATGTCCAAACATAGTCATCCAATATATCGATATTTATTTCTCGACCATTTTGAGACTTCTCGTCATGTCCGTGATCATATCCGGGACTCCGAACAACCTTCGGTACATTAAAACATATAAACTCATAATACCGATCGTCACCGAATGTTAAGCGTGCGGACCCTACGGGTTCGAGAACTATGTAGACATGACCGAGACACGTCTCTGATCAATAATCAATAGCGGAACCTGGATGTTCATATTGTCTCCCACATATTCTACGAAGATCTTTATTGGTCAAACCGCATAACGATATATGTTGTTCCCTTTGTCATCGGTATGTTACTTGCCCGAGGTTTGATCGTCAGTATCTCAACCTAGTTCAATCTCGTTACCAGCAAGTCTCTTTATTCATCCCATAATGCTACATCCCGTAACTAACTCATTAGCTACATTGCTTGCAAGGCTTATAGAGATGTACATTACCAAGAGGGCACAGAGATACCTCTCCGACAATTGGAGTGACAAATCCTAATCTCGATCTATGCCAACTCAACAAACACCATCGGAGACACCTATAGAGCACCTTTATAATCACCCAGTTACGTTGTGACGTTTGGTAGCACACAAAATGTTCCTCCAGTATTCGGGAGTTGCATGATCTCATAGTCATAGGAACATGTATAAGTTATGGAAAAAGGAATAGCAACAAACTAAATGATCATCGTGCTAAGCTAACAGATGGGTCAAGTCAATCACATCATTCTCTAATGATGTGATCCCGTTAATCAAATGGCTACTCATGTCTATGGTCAGGAAACATAACCATCATTGATTCAACGAGCTAGTCAAGTAGAGGCATACTAGTGACACCATGTTTGTCTATGTATTCACACATGTACTAAGTTTCCAGTAAATACAATTCTAGCATGAATAATAAACATTTATCATGATATAAGGAAATATAAATAACAACTTTATTATTGCCTCTAGGGCATATTTCCTTCAGTCTCCCACTTGCAATAGAGTCAATAATCTAGACTACATTGTAATGATTCTAACACCCATGGAGTCTTGGTGCTGATCATATTTTGCTCGTGAGAGGGGCTTAGTCAACGGGTCTGCAACATTCAGATCCGTATGTATCTCAGAAATCTCTATGTCTCCCTCCTTGACTTGATTGCGGATGGAATTGAAGCATCTCTTGATGTGCTTGGTTCTCTTGTGAAATCTAGATTCCTTTGCCAAGGCAATTGCACCAGTATTGTCACAAAAGATTTTGATTGGACCCGATGCACTAGGTATGACACCTAGATCAGATATGAACTCCTTCATCTAGACTCCTTCATTCGCTGCTTCCGAAGCAGCTATGTACTCCGCTTCACATGTAGATCCCGCCACGACGCTCTGCTTGGAACTGCACCAACTGACAGCTCCACCATTTAATAAAAATACGTATCCGGTTTGTGAATTAGAGTCATCCGGATCAGTGTTAAAGCTTGAATCGACGTAACCGTTTACGATGAGCTCTTTGTCACCTCCATATATGAGAAACATATCTTAGTCCTTTTCAGGTATTTCAGGATGTTCTTGATCGCTGTCCAGTGATCCACTCCTGGATTACTTTGGTACCTCCCTACTAAGCTGATAGGAAGGCACACATCAGGTCTGGTACACAACATTGCATACATGATAGAGCCTATGGCAGAAGCATAGGGAACACCTTTCATTTTCTCTCAATCTTCTGTAGTGGTCGGGCATTGAGTCTGACTCAACTTCACACCTTGTAATACAGGCAAGAACCCTTTCTTTGCTTGATCCATTTTGAACTTCTTCAAAACTTTATCAAGGTATGTGCTTTGTGAAAGTCCAGTTAAGTGTCTTGATCTATCTCTATCAATATTGGGGATATCGCTTATCGGGAACTTATCGGTCGACCCATGATAAGGGGTAAATCAGACAGTTTATCAGCATATCGGCCGATTTATCGCCATTTCGGCTGATTTATCGGGGGATTTATCTTATCGGTCAGACAACGGTAAGCGATAAATCGGCCGATTTATCGGAATATTGGAAGATATCTTGAACAGTGATCTCTATAGATCTTGATGCCCAATATATAAGCAGCTTCACTGAGGTCTTTCATTGAAAAATTCTTATTCAAGTATCCTTTTATGCTATTCAGAAATTCAGTATCATTTTCGATCAACAATATGCCATCTACATATAATATCAGAAATGCTATGGAGCTCCCACTCACTTTCTTGTAAATACAGACTTCTCCAAAAGTCTGTATAAAACCGTATGCTTTGATCACACTATCAAAGCGTATATTCCAACTCCAAGAGGCTTGCACTAGTCCATAAATGGACCACTGGAGCTTGCACACTTTGTTAGCACCTTTTGGATCAACAAAACCTTCTGGTTGCATCATATACAACTCTTCTTTAAGATATCCATTAAGGAATGCAGTTTTGACATCCATTTGCCAAATTTCATAATCATAAAATGCGGCAATTGCTAACATGATTCGGATGGACTTAAGTATCGCTACGGGTGAGAAGGTCTCATCGTAGTCAACTCCTTGAACTTCTTAAAAACCTTTTGCAACAAGTCGAGCTATGTAGACAGTAACATTCTGGTGCAGATCTTACTCTGGTTGACCTACGAGTTTCGGTAGTAACTTGATCAGAAGTTTCATGATCATCATCATTAGCTTCCTCACTTACTGGTGTAGGAATCACTAGAACTAGTTTCAGTGATGAACTACTTTCCAATAAGGGAGTAGGTACAATTACCTCATCAAGTTCTACTTTCCTCCCACTCACTTCTTTTGAGAGAAACTCCTTCTCTAGAAAGGATCCATTCTTAGCAACGAATATCTTGCCTTAGGATCTGTGATAGAAGGTGTACCCAACAACCTCCTTTGGGTATCCTATGAAGACACATTTCTCTGATTTGGGTTCGAGCTTATTAGGTTGAAGCTTTTTCACATAAGCATCGCAGCCCCAAACTTTAAGAAACGACAACTTGGGTTTCTTGCCAAACCAAATTTCATAAGGTGTCGTCTCAAAGGATTTAGATGGTGCCTATTTAATGTGAATGCAACCGTCACTAAAGCATAACCCCAAAACGATAGTGGTAAATCAGTGAGAGACATCATAGATCGCACCATACCTAATAAAGTGCGGTTATGACGTTCGGACACACCATTATGTTGTGGTTTTCCAGGCGGCGTGAGTTGCGAAACTATTCTGCATTGTTTCAAATGAAGTCCAAACTCATAACTCAAATATTCACCTCCATGATCAGATCGTAGAAACTTGATTTTCTTGTTACGATGATTTTCCACTTCACTCTGAAATTCTTGAACTTTTCAAATGTTTCAGACTTATGTTTCATTAAGTAGATATACCCATATCTGCTCAAATCATTTGTGAAGGTGAGAAAATAACGATATCCGCCGCGAGCTTCAATGTTCATTGGACCACATACATCAGTATGTATGATTTCCAATAACTCTGTTGCTCGCTCCATTGTTCCGGAGAACGGAGTTTTAGTCATCTTGCCCATGAGGCATGGTTCACAAGTACCAAGTGATTCTAGAAGTCCATCAGAATGGACTTTCTTCATGCACTTTACACCAATATGACCCAAATGGTAGTGCCAAAAATAAGTTGCACTATCATTATCAACTCTGCATCTTTTGGCTTCAATACTATGAACATGTGTATCACTACTATCAAGATTTAGTAAAAATAGACCACTCATCAAGGGTGCATGACCATAAAAGATATTACTCATATAAATAGAACAACCATTATTCTATGATTTAAATGAATAACCGTCTTGCATCAAACAAGATTCAGATATAATATTCATAGTCAACGCTGGCACAAAATAACAATTATTTAGGTCTAAAACTAATCCTGAAGGTAGATGTAGAGGTAGCGTGCCGACGGTGATCACATCGACTTCGGAACCATTTCCCACGCGCATCGTCACCTCGTCCTTAGCCAATCTTTGCTTAATCTGTAGCCCCTATTTCGAGTTGCAAATGTTAGCAACTGAACCAGTATCAAATACCTAGGAACTACTGTGAGCATTAGTAAGGTACACATCAATAACATGTATATCAAATATACCTTTCACTTTGCCATCCTTCTTCTCCACCAAATACTTGGGGCAGTTCCTCTTCCAGTGACCAGTCCCTTTGCAGTAGAAGCACTCAGTCTCAGGCTTAGGTCCAGACTTGGGTTTCTTCACGTGAGCAGCAACTGGCTTTTTGTTCTTCTTGAAGTTCCATTTCTTCCCTTTACCCTTTTTCTTGAAACTGGTGGTCTTGTTGACCATCAACACTTGATGCTCCTTCTTGATTTCTACCTCCGTAGCCCTTAGCATTGCGAAGAGCTCAGGAATCGTCTTATCCATCCCTTGCATATTATAGTTCATCACGAAGCTCTTGTAGCTTGGTGGCGGTGATTGAAGAACTCTGTGAATGACACTATCATTAGGAAGATTAACTCCCAGCTGAGTCAAGTGGTTGTGGTACCCAGACATTTTGAGTATATGTTCACTGACAGAACTATTCTCCTCCATCTTGCAGCTGTAGAACTTATTGGAGACTTCATATCTCTCAATCCGGGCATTTGCTTGAAATATTAACTTCAACTCCTGGAACATCTCATATGCTCCATGACTTCCAAAACGTCGTTGAAGTCCCGGTTCTAAGCCGTAAAGCATGGCACACTGAACTATCGAGTAGTCATCAACTTTGCTCTGCCAGGTGTTCACAACATCTTGCGTTGCTCCTGCAGCGGGTTTGTCACCTAGCGGTGCTTCCAGGACATAATTCTTCTGTGCAGCAATGAGGATAATCCTCAAGTTACGGATCTAGTCCGTATAGTTGCTACCATCATCTTTCAACTTAGCTTTCTCTAGGAACGCATTAAAATTCAGCGAAACAACAGCACAGGCCATCTATCTACAACAACATAGATATGCAAAATACTATCAGGTACTAAGTTCATGATAAATTAAAGTTCAATTAATCAAATTACTTAAGAACTCCCACTTAGATAGACATCTCCCTAATCATCTAAGTGATCACATGATCCATATCAACTAAACCATGTCCGATCATCACGTGAGATGGAGTAGTTTTCAATGGTGAACATCACTATGTTGATCATATCTGCTATATGATTCAAGCTCGACCTTTCAGTCTCAGTGTTCCGAGGCCATATCTGCATATGCTAGGCTCATCAAGTTTAACCCGAGTATTCTGCGTGTGAAAAACTAGCTTGCACCCGTTGTATGTGAACGTAGAGCTTATCACACCCGATCATCACGTGGTGTCTCGGCACGACGAATTGTAGCAACAGTGCATACTCAGGGAGAACACTTACACCTTGAAATTTAGTGAGAGATCATCTTATAATGCTACCGCCAAACTAAGAAAAATAAGATGCATAAAGGATAAACATCACATGCAATCAATATAATTGATATGATATGGCCATCATCATCTTGTGCCTTTGATCTCCATCTCCAAAGCACCGTCATGATCACCATCGTCACCGGCTTGACACTTTGATCTCCATCGAAGCATCGTTGTCGTCTTGCCAACTATTGCTTCTACGACTATCGCTACCGCTTAGTGATAAAGTAAAGCAATTACATGGCGATTGCATTTCATACAATAAAGCGACAATCATTTCATACAATAAAATTTAGCATCATGGCTTGACCATATCACATCACAACATGCCCTGCAAAAACAAGTTAGACGTCCTCTACTTTGTTGCTGCAAGTTTTACGTGGCTGCTATGGGCTGATCAAGAACCGCTCTTACCTACGCATCAAAAACCACAATGCGATATAGTGGTTGCTTTTTGATCTTCAGAAAGAACCCTTTTCATTGAATCCGATTCAACTAAAGTTGGAGAAACTGACACCCACTAGCCACCTGTGTGCGAAGCATGTCGGTAGAACCAGTCTCGCGTAAGCGTACGCGTAATGTCGGTCTGGGCCGCTTCATCCAACAATACCGCCGAATCTAGAAACAACTAGTGACGGCAAGCAATATGTATATACCAACACCCACAACTCCTTTGTGTTCTCCTCGTGCATATAACATATATGCATAAACCTGGCTCCGATACCACTCTTGGGGAACGCAGTTATTTCAAAATTTTCCTACGCACACGCAAGATCATGGTGATGCATAGCAACGAGAGGGAAGAGTGTTGTCTACGTACCCTCGTAGACCATAAGCGGAAGCGTTATGACAATACGGTTGATGTAGTCGTACGTCTTCACGATCGACCAATCCTAGTACCGAAAGTACGACACCTCCGCGATCTGCACATGTTCGTCTTGGTGACGTCCCACGAACTCATGATCCAGCAGAGTGTCGAGGGAGAGCTTCGTCAGCACAATGGAATGATGACGGTGATGATGATGCTACCGGAACAGGGCTTTGCCTAAGCACCGCTACGATATGACCGAGGTGGATTATGGTGGAGGGGGCACCGCACACGGCTAAGACATCAATGATCAACTTGTGTGTCCATCGGGTTCCCCCCGTATATAAAGGAGTGGAGGAGGGGGAGAGGGCCGGCCTCCTAGGCGCGCCCAATGGGGGAGTCCTACTCCCGGTGGGAGTAGGATTCCCCCTTACCTAGTTGGAGTAGGAGAGGGAAGGAAGGGGGAGAAGGAGAGAAGGAAGGGGGGCCACCCCCCCTCCAATTAGGATTGGGCTTGGGGGGGGGCGCCCTCACTTTGGCCGCCTCCTCCTGCTTTCCACTAT
>NC_041382.1:622183095-622247707 GCF_002162155.2 Triticum dicoccoides
ACCCCGGTACTCCGGTTAGTGCCCGAACTCACCCGGAACCATTCCGATGTCCAAACATAGTCATCTAATATATCGATATTTATGTCTTGACCATTTGGAGACTCCTCGTTATGTCCGTGATCATATCCGGGACTCCGAACAACCTTCGGTACATCAAAACATATAAACTCATAATACCGATCATCACCAAACGTTAAGCGTGCGGGCCCTACGGGTTCGAGAACTATGTAGACATGACCGAGACACGTCTCTGGTCAATAACCAATAGCGGAACCTAGATGTTCATATTGGCTCCCACATATTCTACGAAGATCTTTATCAGTCAAACCACATAATGATATACGTTGTTCCCTTTTTCATCGGTATGTTACTTGCCCGAGGTTTGATCGTCGGTATCTCAATACCTAGTTCAATCTCATTACCGGCAAGTCTCTTTATTCGTGTCGTAATGCTACATCCTGTAACTAACTCATTAGCTACATTTCTTGCAAGGCTTATAGTGATGTACATTATCGAGAGGGCCCAGAGATACCTCTCCGACAATCAGAGTGAAAAATCCTAATCTCGATCTATGCCAACTCAACAAACACCATCGGAGGCACCTGTAGAGCACCTTTATAATCACCCAGTTACGTTGTGACGTTTGGTAGCACACAAAGTGTTCCTCCGGTATCCGGGAGTTGCATGATGTCATAGTCATAGGAACTTGTATAAGTTATGGAAAAAGCAATAGCAACAAACTAAATGATCATCATGCTAAGCTAACGGATGGGTCAAGTCAATCACATCATTCTATAATGATGTGATCCCGTTAATAAAATGACAACTCATGTCTATGGTCAGGAAACATAACCATCATTGATTCAACGAGCTAGTCAAGTAAAGGCATACTAGTGACACTCTGTTTGTCTATGTATTCAGACATGTACTAAGTTTCCGGTTAATACAATTCTAGCATGAATAATAAACATTTATCATGATATAAGGAAATATAAACAACAACTTTATTATTGCCTTTAGGGCATATTTCCTTCAGTGCATTACCGAGAGGGCCCAGACATACCTCTCTGATACTCGGAGTGACAAATCCTAATCTCGATCTATGCCAACCCAAAAAACACCTTCGGAGATACCTGTAGAGCATCTTTATAATCACCCAATTATGTTGTGATGTTTGATAGCACACAAGGTATTCCAACGGTATTCGGAAGTTGCATAATCTCATAGTCAAAGGAATATGTATAAGTCATGAAGAAAGCAATAGCAATAAAACACAATGATCATTATGCTAAGCTAACGGTTGGTCTTGTTCATCACATCATTCTCCTAATGATGTGATCCCGTTCATCAAATGACAACACATGTCTATGGTTAGGAAACTTAACCATCTTTGATTAATGAGCTAGTCTAGTAGGCATACTAGGGACACTGTGTTTTGTCTATGTATCCACACATGTATCAAGTTTCCGGCTAATACAATTCTAGCATGAATAATAAACATTTATCATGATATAAGGAAATATAAATAACAACTTTATTATTGCCTCTAGGGCATATTTCCTTCATAATGATGACTAGTGCAAGTAGAAACATTGATGATGTTGATCTGCTTACTTTAAGTGATATGTGATGCATGTCGAATAGCTGCATGTTCATGGCATATTGTGACTCGGGTATTTTCATTTCAAGTGAAACCTGATGGTAATTCAACTTGAACATAATGTTGATCGAGTCATGGTGCCACTGAATCGAGTTTTCATAGTGCAATCACACTTGCCTTTATGGGGAGGCCGTTATTCAGCCCGTTGTCATGCCTCTGGTCGGTACCTCCAACGAGGGAAGGTTATGGGTGTGCGGTACCCTGGCCCGGTAAGAAGACATAGCCTTGTGTGCCCGTTTGTTGTATGGTACCTTGTCCCCGTTTGGGACCGTTTAAGTTTTGCCATGACAGTGGTCGTTGATGCCTTTGGTAGGCACGGGGCCACCCATGACTTATCCCAGAGGGGAGTTGGTCGGAGTGGCTGGGAGAGTGTCATGGCAATGGGAGGGTTCTATAGGAATGCCATTGGTCTACCCGAATGGGAGTGCGAGGCCATGGATTCCGTGGTGTGGGTACAGTGTGCTAACCTCTGCAGAGTGTTTATAGAATCTATCGATAGCCACGTCCTCGGTTACGGACATAGCTCGAAGTCAGTCACACCATGGATCAACATGATTAAGTAATCTTGCACACTAAATTACTATGCTTGGCACCGAGTAAGTGATGAGATTTGTGAGATCATGAGATGATCTTTGTGGGAACCAAAGTGTTGGTTTCGTTTGTGATTCGGGTATGATCATCGTTTTGGTTACGAGGTAACCCGTCTGGTAAGGGAGTCCGCGGGACTCGGTACACAAGTTTGTTTTCACGGCATTTGTAGTGTGTTATTGCATTGCATTTAACTTGATTAAATGTCATGATATTGTTTGCCATTATGCTTATGCTTGTTGTGAGCTTGCAAGTACATTCAATGTACTGACCTGGCGTGTCATGCCAGCTTTCAGGAAAGTTTTACCGGGTCGGAGAGCTTCCCGTGTCTAGACCGTGTCCACATCAGGTGTCCCTGTGCTATGGAGTTCTACTTTGTCGTTGTTCCGCTGCCACGTAGTTGTCGTGATCGAGGCCCCTTCATGTTCATTAAATAATGTACATATTGTCCAGCCGCATCGTGTGTGTCACTTGGCCTCGCTACTTGATGTAATATCGAACCTATGTTTCCGCTAGCATCAATAAAGCGGTTGTTTTCTGTACCAAGTTGTTGTGTGTTTCCAGAAGACTTGATCTCTGGGCTGGCAATGCAAGGTAAACCGGTTGCTTTGAGCTGGGGTGCAACAGGTAAACTACTCACGCTTCACTGGAAGGGCAATAGAGTTGACGTAGATGCCCTCCGTGATCGAATCCCCCTCTGGCAGGGTGCCAGAAAAAGGCCCAAGATGGGATCTCACGGGAATAGAAGGTTAGGACGGCGGAAAAGTATTTTGGTGGACGCTTCTGGTGGTTCTGGAATATTTGAGGATTTATAGAGCTGAGAGGGAGATCGGTGGACTCCTGTGGGACCCACAAGCCAGGAGGGCGCCCCCCTAGGGCACACCCTAGAGTCTTGTGGAGTCCTCGGGACTCTTCTGACTTGTCCTCCAAGTTCCATGGATGTCTTCTGGTCCAAGAAAAATCACCGCAAAAGTTTTATTCCGTTTGGACTCCGTTTGACATTCCTTTTCTGTAAAACTCAAAACAAGAAAAAATAGAAACTGACACTGGGCTCTAGGTTAATAGGTTAGTCCCAAAAATAATATAAAATAGCATATTAGTGCATATAAAACATCCAAAATACATAATATAATAGCATGGAACAATAAAAAATTATAGATATGTTGGAGATGTATCATTGAGTTGTAAGTAAATAAAAGTGTGATGATCATCATTATTAGAGCATTGTCCCATGTGAGGGAAGGATGATGGAGGCTATAATTCCCCCACAAGTCGGGATGAGACTCCGGACAAAAAAAGGAAAAAAAGGAAAAAAAAAGAGAGGCCAAAGAGCCCAAAATAAAAAAAATGAGAGAAAAGAGAGAAGGGACAATGTTACTATCCTTTTTCCACACTTGTGCTTCAAAGTAGCACCATGATCTTCATGATAGAGAGTCTCTTATTTTGTCACTTTCATATACTACCGAGAATTTTTCATTATAGAACTTTGATTGTATATTCCAATGATGGGCTTACTCAAATTGCCCTAGGTCTTTGTGAGCAAGCAAGTTGGATGCACACCCACTTAGTTTCTTTTTGGAGCTTTCATACACTTATAGCTCTAGTTGCATCTGTTCCATGGCGATCCCTACTCACCCACATTGATATCTATTGATGGGCATCTCCATAGCCTGTTAATACGCCTAGTTGATGTGAGACTTTCTCCTTATTTTTGTCTTCTCCACAACCACCATATTCTATTCCACCTATACTGCTATATCCATGGTTCACACTCATGTATTGCGTGAAAGTTGAAAAAGTTTGAGAACACCAAAACTATGAAACAATTGCTTGGCTTTTCATCGGGGTTGTGCATGATAAAGTACTTTGTGTGATGAAGATGGAGCATAGCCAGACAATATGATTTTGTAGGGATAACTTTCTTTTGCCATGTTATTTTGAGAAGACACGAAGTATGCTTGAAGTATAATTGTTTTTATGTCAATGTTGAACTTTTGTTTTGAATCTTATGGATCTGAATATTCATGCCACAATAAAGAAGATTACATGGAAAAATATGTTAGGTAGCATTCCACATCAAAAAATCTGTTTTTATCATTTACCTGCTCGAGGACGAGTGGGAATTAAGCTTGGGGATGCTTGATACATCTCAAATGTATCTATAATTTTTTATTTTTCCATGCTATTATATTATATGTTTTGGATGTTTTATATGCATTATTATGCTATTTTATATTATTTTTGGGACTAACCTATTAACCTAGAGCCCAGTGCCAGTTTTTCTTTTTTTCCTTGTTTTTGAGTTATACAGAAAAGGAATATCAAAGGAGTCCAAACAGAATAAAACTTTCGTGATGATTTTTCTTGGACCAGAAGACACCCAAAAGACTTGGGGAGAGGGCCAGAAGAGTCCCGAGGGCTCCACAAGCCCTCATGGCGCGCCCCCTTGCTTGTGGGCTCCTCGGGAGTCCACCGACGTCCATCTCAGCTCTATAAATCCAAAAATATTCCCAAAGCACCAGAAGCGTCCACCAAAATACTTTTCCGCCGCCGCAATCCTCTGTTACCATGAGATCCCATCTTGGGGCCTTTTCCGGCACCTTGTCGAAAGGGGATTCGATCATGGAGGGCTTCTACATCAACCATATTGCCCTTCCAATGAAGCGTGAGTAGTTTACCACAGACCTACGAGTCCATAGCTAGTAGCTAGATGGCTTCTTCTCTCTTTTTGATCTTCAAGCAATGTTCTCCTCGATGTTCTTGGAGTTCTATCCGATGTAATATTCTTTTGCGGTGTGTTTGTCGAGATTCGATGAATTGTGGATTTATGATCAGATTATCTATGAATATTATTTGAGTCTTTTCTGAAATCTTTTATGAACTGGTACGCGTTAGTTCTAAACAAACGGTTTTTAACCCCTTTCCGTGACGGCATTTGTAACCGTCGCCAAGTGAGTGTGGGCGATAGGGGGGTCCTTCCCACACGACCCAGAAACCATTGGGGATATGCCCTCCTAGCACACACGCTCGGCAAAATGAGGTCGTGTGTGACTCAAACACAGAAATATGTATAGTAGTGCTAAGAAAAATACAATTATATAGGCAAAATCATTTTCGGTCGTAAGTACATCCCACACAGTCAGTCATCAATAAACGTTTCTGTTCATCTATACATCCCACACAGTCACTACAAGGAAAACGTTTGTGCAAGGTGGCGTAACGCAAACAGTTTTGAAGAGAATGTCGTGTGTGATTGTTCATTGATCCAACGCGGTTTATTCCTAGAAACTGTGTGCGTTGCCTGAGGTCATCGCCCACGATTTTTTCTCATTAACCGTTTGTAATAGGAAAACCTAATTAGCAAGCTAATTGGCCAATTAGCGGGCTAATTGGCCTATTATTAATAATCCATTTACTAATCTAATTGACATTCATATTAAGCACATAATATGTTCCATTTGCATATTAAGGAAGCAGGATTATATAATTGAAATACATCGGAGTACAACATGATATAGCTTCAGCACTTAGCTACCCCATTACACAACTGCACCAGGACCAAGTTTCACATGCAACATCTAGAACCTTTCAAAATTAGCATCATAGACGGTACATAGAGAGATGCATCTCATCTAGAAAACTGCTGAAGCGGAAGGCGAATATTGAGCCTTCATTCATGTTGAAGGTCTTTGCAACTTTAGGCCAGTGCTTGTGGATGACTGACCGTCCATCCTTCGACCTCTTCAGGAACACTTCAATATTGAACCATGGGTGTTGTATGAAAACTTTACCCGCCTCCTGACCACAGAGGTGGTTTGAGAGGTAATCATCAGTGAACACTGAAAACAAGGATGTGCATAAATATCTTCTCTATATTGGAAACGGGGAAAATGAATAAAAATAGGCAAGGTATAATAGTTAGTACCATCCTGTAAACCTCAGTGCTTCCCATTGTTTCCCTGCAACACATATAAGGTAGTTAGTCATCAGGTTAAGTAAGGGTTTGCATGCTATCAATAAAATATGTTGATGAAAAATAGGCACATTGCAGATTCATCAGATTAATTCAATCCACATGGAAAACCCATTTATCCAGACCAAGCATGATTAAGAACTAGCAAATATAGCACTTGTATATGTTTCTCATGTATTAAGTGTAGCCAAATTCGATTTATTCCTGACATGGTTTACAATAACAGAATGCAGCCACAACAATTGAACATCGCATTGCAGAATTGAACCAAGTAGTTAACTAAACACCACAACAAATGAACCAAACGTTAACTGAGAACCACATTGCACAATATAACATACTCCTAATAGAAGACCAGACAGTTAACCAAACCAAGCATGCTTAACAACTTGGAAATATAGCAATTGTATTTGTTTCTCATGTATTTAGTACAGCCAAATTCACAAAAGCTGTTTTGGTTTCGACCCAAGGTAAGTAATTAAGTATTACTAGCTAGCTTACCATCTCTTTAATTCTTGTTTCAATACCATTAATTAATTATCATTCTTGATTAATTATTATCTGATTAAATTCCATTCTTGTAAAGGCCCTGAGGCAGGCTCCAGGGAATAATCCATGTGCATACGTTTGCGAGAACATTCGCATGATGGCATCCGAAAGGAGCAAATCTCAAAGACAAGAATGGGTACGTTTGCTAGAACACTATTCATAATATTTACATCATTATCGATATCTAGTCACACAACTAATACACATGCATATTGATCTCCTTCTTAACAGTTCAAAGAGGTGTGGGAGAAGCTCCTAACAACGGAGCGCATACTAGCACTTCAAGAGGAAATAGCGGGATTTTTGCTCGACCAGGTCATAGATCCCAAAGGAGAATACTATTACCCGCTACCGCCCCATGAACCACTTGTCATCATGCTCCGAAGGCACCAAGGCAACATGTAGGAGAAATTGTATATATATATATACATGTGTATGTGTGAATAATTAATGGTGGTTGTGAGACATTCAATGATATATATATATATATATATATATATATATATATATATATATATATATATATGATTGGTTCTACGAGAAAATCTATTTATATATATGCATAACGTGTACAATACGTAGTACTGTAAAATACCAGCAAACAAAAAAGAATTAAATGGGAAACACAAAATTAATGGAAAAATAAAAAATAAAACCAAAACATTTAGTGCCGGTTGGTGTTACCAACCGGTACTAATGTCCTACACGCACCCGGGCCTGGCTCGTGCCACGTGGTGGCACTTTAGTGCCGGTTCGTGATGAACTGGTACTAAAGGGGGGACCTTTAGTCCCCACTCTTTAGTGCCGGTTGTGGAACCGGCACTAAAGACCCTTACAAACCGGCGCTAAAGTCCGGTTCTGCACTAGTGGGGGGTCGGCATGAATGGCAGCCATCGTGACCTCATCCGCACGTGCGGCTGTGATTTGCTTCTCCACTGCCAAATGCTTCTCGAGGTCCTGGCTATACTGCGTGCATCATGGCTTAGGCCGACGCTTTTTTGGTGGAGGGGTCAGTGATTTGGGTGGGGTGTCGCGCTCGCGCCGGCGGTCGGGGCATGTGGGATGTGGAAGGAGGAGGAGGATGGGGGTCTCGGGTGTGGATTACCTATCTGGCTAGAGGAGGTCGAGCAGCATGAAGGAGGGTTGCCGACGAGGAGGCGGCGATGCTGCAAGCAAGGAGTGAAGGTTTCAACTTGGAAAGGAAGGCAGAAAGAGGGGAAATGTGGCTTTTGGTAAGGGGGAGGGGCGAGGAGGTAGATATTTCTGCGGAAGCCGAAAATTTGGAATCGCTTTAGCCGAAAAACAGGCGCGCAAAGTGTCACCAGACACCATCCCTTATTCAGAACCGTGTACGATATGTGGACATCACAAACGATTCAGATAGCTTAACCCGTGTGTGATGAGTTTGAACATTAAAAGTTTTGGTTCGAATTTCCATGGTTACAGTGGTCATCCACGTCATTGCATAATTTGTGTACACAAAGGAGACTACATCACACCCACACTTCTTAATCAAGCAAGTTCAACAATTAAACAGAGCTAGCTGACCTAAACATTACTCTAACAAATTAAAGACTGACACTCTTAATTAAACAAAACAAAGAGTACTACTACGACTGGTGCTCGTCGATCTCCGCCGCCGCGTCCATGTCCAGCTCACGCCCGACGGTCTCCTAGGGAAGGGGCTCCATGGCATCCATCGCACCATACTCGGCAAGCATCTCGCCATCCGCGTCCGCTATCTCTTTGGAAAATGCCGCCACGAGTTGGGCGTGGGTGGACGCGATATGGGCTTGGACGGGCTCCGTGGTCGCAAGGTATGCGGCAGAGGAACGGACAAGTACTTGAACGCTCTCGGCGATTGCCAGCTCTTCGGCCGTGGGTTGCCGACCATTTTCGGAGAAGCTTCGTTCGATTTGTGCGGTGACCGCCAGGAGCTGGGCGTGGGCGGCCTCCATCAGGGCTAAGGCCGCCGCTGCAGAAGAGACAGTTGTTGTACCTCTCTCGCCAGTTGCTATCCCCGAGGCAGATGTTGCTGCCGCCACCCGAGAAGCAACAACGGCCGTTTGGGCTACCTTTGCCGCCCGATCGCAAATTGCGGCCACGCTCATGCACCTTGTTAGCACGCGCATGGCGGCTGCAGCCGCGATCTCGCCGGAGTGGGCCACTGAAGTTGCCCTCACGACGCAGGTCCACGTGCCCATATTTCACCGGCGATGATTGAACAGTGAAATGATATTTGGGGAACGAGCTAGTGTGCTTGAGACGCCGGCTATGGACTGTAGCCGACGCACCTTCTCGCGTAAGCCATAGGCGTACTATACACCGACGGTGCTCCAAGATATTTTGTACTACATCTCACACGGTTGCTGATAATAAATTGTGTGCGATGTACTTGATTTTACATCTTGATTTGAATTACATGATGGGGTCACAGCGGCAATGGACGGTGTTTGAATTGATAGACCTTTATCTGGAGTGAACATGCAACTATATGTGTGCTGGAAAAGAATTGGAATTATTCAAGGTTCGTTTGAACATTTTATACATTAAATTGGTTTTCTAGCCATTTCAGGTGAACAATTCAAATTTGAACTACATGCACATGCTCCAGTGCATATAAATCGGTTGAAAAATCAAATCTGTGTCTTTGGGTGCATGCTTAGGTCCCATGCAAGAAATGGGAATGAACTTCAAACACCAGGACACCATTGATTGCCGGCAAAACATTGAGATGCCTGGTTTTTAAATTCTAGTAAATCCAAAACTTGTCTGAAATTCATGAAACATGGCGTGCTATCATGGAGTGGCATCAACATGCCGTGGTACAAATTTTGTCCCATTTGGGGAAGGTTTGGGTATATGCTTCTCACAAACTTGAGCTTCTCACAACAAGCATTATTGTTTTCGGTAGGGAACGTCCCACCTTTGGGGACAAAACGATATCCATTGCCTATTATTTTTTTCAAACTTTTTTCTTGTGTCAACATAGAACAACAGGAGTGTTGTGTGAATTTTTGTGATTTTTCGGGGTTCGTTTGGACATTTTTATGCATTAATAGAGTTTTCAATGCATTTTATGTGCATAATTCAAATTTGAAGTACATGCACATGCTCCAGTGCATATAAATTGGTTGAAAAATCAAATCTATGTCCTTGGGTGCATGCTTAGGTCCCATGCAAGAAATGGGAATGAAGTTCAAACAACGGGGCATCGTTGATTGCCGGCAAAACATTGAGATGCCTGGTTTTTAAATTCTAGGAACTCCAAAACTCGTCTGAAATTCATGAAACTTGGCATGCTATCATGGAGCGGCATCAACATGCCGTGGTACAAATGTTGTCCCATTTGGGGAAGGTTTGGGTATATGCTTCTCACAAACCGGAGCTTCTCACAACAAGCATGATGGTTTTCGGTAGGGAACATCCCACCTTTGGGAACGAAATGATATCCATTGCCTCTTATTGCTTTCAAATTTTTTTTCTCGTGTCAACATAGAACAACAAGAGTGTTGTGTGAATTTTTGTGATTTTTCGGGGTTTGTTTGGACATTTTTATGGATTAACTAAGTTTTCAATTCATTTATGTGCATAATTCAAATTTGAACTACATGCACATGCTCCAGTGCATATAAATCGGTTGAAAAATAAAATATGTGTCCTTGGGTGCATGCTTAGGTCCCATGCAAGAAATGGGAATGAATTTCAAACACTAGGGCACCGTTGATTGCCGGCAAACCATTGAGATGCCTGGTCTTTAAATTCTAGGAACTCCAAAACTCGTCTAAAATTCATGAAACTTGGCATGCTATCATGGAGTGGCATCAACATGTCGTGATAAGGTTTTTTCATTGATTTATACTAAGTTATCTCACGAGTCCTTGTTGAGTTTTGTGTGGATGAACCTTTTGAGATTTAGGGAGACCGTGATATGAGAGGAATTAAGGAGACACAAAAGCTCAAGCTTGGGGATGCCCAAGGCATCCCAAGATAATATTTCAAGAAGTCTCAAGCGTCTAAGCTTGGGGATGCCCCGGTTGGCATCCCACCTTTCTTCTTCAACAACTATCGGTTAGTTTCAGTTGATCCTAAGTTTTTGCTTCTTCACATGATGTCTGCCATTCTTAGAATGTCATTTTATTTTGCTTTGCTTGCTGTTTGAATAAAATACCAAGATCTGAAATTATTAAATGTTAGAGAGTCTTCACATAGTTGCATAATTATTCGACTACTCATTAATCTTCACTTATATCTTTCGGAGTAGTTTGTTGTTGCTCTAGTGCTTCACTTATATCTTTTTAGAGCATGGTGGTAGTTTTATTTTGAAGAAATAGATGAACTCTCATGCTTCACTTATATCATTTTGAGAGTCTCTAAACAGCATGGTCGTTTGCTTTGTTTATGAATTTAGTCCTAATATGATGGGCATCCAAGAGGGATATAATAAAAACTTTCATATAAAGTGCATTGAAAAGTTTGATACTTGATAATTGTTTTGAGATATGGAGATGGTGATATTAGAGTCATGCTAGTTGAGTAGTTGTGAATTTGAGAAATACTTGTGTTGAAGTTTGTGATTCCCGTAGCATGCACGTATGGTGAACCGTTATGTGATGAAGTCGAAGCATAATTTATTTATTTATTGTCTTCCTTATGAGTGGCGGTCGGGGATGAGCGATGGTCTTTTCCTACCAATCTATCCCCCTAGGAGCATGCGCGTAGTACTTTGTTTCGATAACTAATAGATTTTTGCATTAAGTATGTGAGTTCTTTATGACTAATGTTGAGTCCATGGATTATACACACTCTCACCCTTCCACCATTGCTAGCCTCTCTAGTACCGCACACCTTTCGCCAGTATCATACACCCACCATATATCTTCCTCAAAACATCCACCATACCTACCTATTATGGCATTTCCATAGCCATTCCGAGATATATTGCCATGCAACTTTCCACCGTTTCGTTTATTATGACACGCTTCGTCATTGTCATATTGCTCTGCATGATCATGTAGTTGACATTGTCTTTGTGGCAAAGCCACCATTCATAATTCTTCCATACATGTCACTCATGAGTCATTGCACATCCCGGTACACCACCGGAGGCATTCATATAGAGTCATATTTTGTTCTAAGTATCGAGTTGTAATTCATGAGTTGTAAGAAAATAAAAGTGTGATGATCATCATTATTAGAACATTGTCCCGGTGAGGAAAGGATGATGGAGACTATGATTCCCCCATAAGTCAGGATGAGACTTCGGACGAAAAAAAGAGGCCAAAGAAGCCCATATAAAAAAAGAGGCCATAAAAAAGAGAAGTCCCAAATAAAAAATAAAAAATGAGAGAAAAAGAGAGAAGGGACAATGTTACTATCCTTTTTGTGCTTCAAAGTAGCACCATGATCTTCATGGTAGAGAGTCTCCTATGTTGTCACTTTCATATACTAGTGGGAATCTTTCATTATAGAACGTGGCTTTTATATTCCAATGACGGGCTTCCTCAAAATGCCCTAGGTCTTCATGAGAAAGCGAGTTGGATGCACACCCACTTAGTTTCTTTTGTTGAGCTTTCATACACTTATAGCTCTAGTGCATCCGTTGCATGGCAATCCCTACTCACTCACATTGATATCTATTGATGGGCATCTCCATAGCCCGTTGATACGCCTAGTTGATGTGAGACTATCTTATCCTTTTTGCCTTCTCCACAACCACCATTCTATTCCACATATAGTGCTATGTCCATGACTCACGCTCATGTATTGCGTGAAGATTGAAAAAGTTTGAGAACATCAAAAGTATGAAACAATTGCTTGGCTTGTCATCGGGGTTGTGCATGATTTAAATACGTTGTGTGGTGAAGATGGAGCATAGCCAGACTATATGATTTTGTAGGGATAGCTTTGTTTGGCCATGTTATTTTGAGAAGACATGATTGCTTAGTTAGTATGCTTGAAGTATTATTATTTTTATGTCAATATTAAACTTTTGTCTTGAATCTTATGGATCTGAATATTCTTGCCACAATAAAGAGAATTACATGGATAAATATGTTAGGTAGCATTCCACATCAAAAATTCTGTTTTTATCATTTACCTACTCAAGGATGAGCAGGAATTAAGCTTGGGGATGCTGATACGTCTCCAACGTATCTATAATTTTTGATTGTTCCATGCTATTATATTATCAACCTTGGATGTTTTATATGCATTTATATGCTATTTTATATGATTTTTGGGGCTAACCTATTAACCCAGAGCCCAGTGCCAGTTTCTGTTTTAAACTTGTTTTAGAATATCGCAGAAAAGGAAAACCAAACGGAGTCCAATTGACCTAAAACTTCACGGAACTTATTTTTGGATCAGAAGAAGCCCAAAAGACTTGGAGTGCACATCAGGGGACCTACAAGGAGGCCACGAGGCAGGGGGGCGCGCCCACCCCCTGGGCGCGCCCTCCACCCTTGTGGCCCCCCTGACGTACTTCTTCCGCCTATATATCTCCATATACCCTAAAAACATTTGTGAGCACAATAGATCGAGAGTTCTGCCCCCAGAAGTCTCCGTAGCCACCGAAAGCCAATCTAGACCCGTTCTGGCACCCTGCCGGAGGGGGAATCCTTCTCCGGTGGCTATCTTCATCATCCCGGTGCTCTCCATGACGAGGAGGGAGTACTTCTCCCTCGGGGCTGAGGGTATGTACCAGTAGCTATGTGTTTGATCTCTCTCTTTCTCTCTCTCTCTCTCGTGTTATTGAGGTGATACGATCTTGATGTATCGTGAGCTTTGCTATTATATTTGGATCCTATGATTTTTTCTCCCCCCTCTACTCTCTTGTAATGGATTGAGTTTCCCCTTTGAAGTTATCTTATCGGATTGAGTCTTTAAAGATTTGAGAACACTTGATGTATGTCTTGCAGTGCGTATCTGTGGTGACAATGGGATATCACGTGATTCACTTGATGTATGTTTTGGTGATCAACTTGCGGGTTCCTCTCATGAACCTATCCATAGGGGTTGGCACATGTTTTCGTCGTGATTCTCCGGTAGAAACTTTGGGGCACTCTTTCAAGTTCCATGTGTTGGTTGAATAGATGAATCTGATATTGTGTGATGCATATCATATAATCATGCCCACGGATACTTGAGGTGACATTGGAGTATCTAGGTGACATTAGGGTTTTGGTTGATTTGTGTCTTAAGGTGTTATTCTAGTACGAACTCTAGGGCTATTTGTGAAACTTATAGGAATAGCCCAACGGATTGATTCGAAAGAATAACTTTGAGGTGGTTTCGTACCCTACCATAATCTCTTCGTTTGTTCTCCGCTATTAGTGACTTTGGAGTGACTCTTTGTTGCATGTTGAGGGATAGTTATATGATCCAATTATGTTATTATTGTTGAGAGGACTTGCACTACTGAAAGTATGAACCCTAGGCCTTGTTTCCTAGCATTGCAATACCGTTTGTGCTCACTTTTATCATTAGTTACCTTGCTGTTTTTATATTTTCAGATTACAAAAACCATTATCTACTATCCATATTGCACTTGTATCACCATCTCTTCGCCGAACTAGTGCACCTATACAATTTACCATTGTATTGGATGTGTTGGGGACACGAGAGACTCTTTGTTATTTGGTTGCAGGGTTGCTTGAGGGAGACCATCTTCATCCTACGCCTCCTACGGATTGATAAACCTTAGGTCATCCACTTGAGGGAAATTTGCTACTGTCCTACAAACCTCTGCACTTGGAGGCCCAACAACGTCTACATGAAGAAGGTTGTGTAGTAGACATCAAGCTCTTTTCTGGCGCCGTTGCCGGGGAGGTTAGCGCTTGAAGGTATATCTTTAGATCTTGCAATCGAGTCTTTTAGTTTCCTGTTTTATCACTAGTTTTGTTTATAAAAGAAAATAAAAAAATGGAATTAAGTTTGCCTCATACGCTTTATCTTTTTAATATCTGTCGTGAGAATAAGGATTCCGATAATTGTGCTCAAGTGCTAGAAGAAGAATGCATTAGAATGTTTGGCACTAAATATTTGAATGATGAGCATGATTGCAATGTTGTTAGTATAAAATCCTTGAATATCCATGATGCTAATGATATGCAAAGCCACAAGCTTGGGGAAGCTATGTTTGATGAAGATGGTATTTTTTGTCCCCCAAGTTTTGATGAGAAAATTTATTATGATGAAAGCATGCCTCCTATTTATGATGATTATATTGATGAAAGTGGATTTGGAGAGGTCATGACTTTATTTTGTGATGAATCCACTATTTCGGAAGAGGTTCCAATTGATTATGAGAACAAAGTTGCTATCTATGATGATTATTGTGATGACTTGTATGCTATAAAGAATAATGGTATCCATGAAACTTGTCATCATGATTTTAGTTTTCAATTGGATTATGCCTCACATGATAATTGTTTTGTTGAGTTTGCTCCCACTATTATTCATGAGAAGAATTTTGCTTGTGTGGAGAGTAATTAAATTTATATGCTTGTAGATCATGAAAAGAACGCTTTAGGTGCTGGTTATATTGTTGAATTCATTCATGATGCTACTGAAAATTATTATGAGTGAGTAACTTATTCTTGTAGGAATTGCAATAATATCAAGTTTCCTCTCTATGTGCTTAAAATTTTGAAGTTATGCTTGTTTTACCTTCCTATGCAAGTTGATTCTTGTTCTCATAAGTTGTTTGCTCACAAAATTCCTATGCATAGGAAGTGGGTTAGACTTAGATGTGCTAGTCATATTCTTCATGATGCTCTCTTTATGTTACAATTCTTATCTTTTATGTGAGCATCGTTGAAATCATCATGCCTAGCTAGGGGCGTTAAATGATAGCGCTTGTTGGGAGGCAACCCAATTTTATTTTTGTTCCTTGATTTTTGTTCCTGTTTAGTAATAAATAATTCATCTAGCGTCTGTTTAGATGTGGTTTTATGCTTTTAATTAGTGTTTGTGCCAAGTAGAACCTTTGGGAAGACTTGGGGAAAGTCTTTGAGATCTTGCTGTAAAACACAGAAACTTTAGCGCTCACGAGAACTACTGCCATTTTTATTTGGAAAGTGATATTTAGTTAATTATTTTTTCAGATTATTAATAGATAAATTGCTCACGTCCATCAATTTGTTTTAGAATTTTTGGGGTTCCAGATCTTGCGCTAGCTACAGATTACTACAGACTGTTCTGTTTTTGACAGATTCTGTTTTTCGTGTGTTGTTTGCTTATTTTGATGAATCTATGGTTAGTAAAATAGTTTATAAACCATAGAGAAGTTGGAATACAGTAGGTTTAACACAAATATGAATTTATAATGAGTTCACAACAGTACCTAAGTGGTGATTTATTTTCTTATACTAACGGAGCTTACGAGTTTTCTGTTAAGTTTTGTGTTGTGAAGTTTTCAAGTTTTGGGTAAAGATTCGATGGACTATGGAATAAGGAGTGGCAAGAGCCTAATCTTGGGGATTACCAAGGAAACCCAAGGTAATATTCAAGGACAACCAAAAGCCTAAGCTTGGGGATGCCCCGGAAGGCATCCCCTCTTTCATCTTCGTTCATCGGTAACTTTACTTGGAGCTATATTTTTATTTACCACATGATATGTGTTTTGCTTGGAGCGTCAATTTATTTTGTTAGAATTTGCTTGCTGTCATTTAGAACAATGTTTTGCATCTTTTATTTCAATAAAAGTGGCATTGATAGCCTTTACTATGCCTATTTTACAAGTCTTCATGTTGCTGTTTGAAACCAGAAAGTTTACCGCTGTTGCAATAATTCCCTAGAAAAGTCAGAATGTGATAAAATGTTGAAACCTTTTGAATATTAATCTCTGATAAATTTAATACATTGGGAATTTTCTTTCATATTTTTGGGAGTTAGGGAAGTATGGATCTAGCTGCATTCTTTACAGACTGTCCTGTTTAGCCAGATTGCTGTTATGCTTGCATTGTTTGCATATGTTTGTTTCCTTAATGATTTTATTTGAGGATAGGACTATTAAATATGCAGAGGCATTTAGTATGAAATGTTGAATAATAATTTTTGTGATTTTCTACAGTAGAGGATGATAAGGTTTTTGCATTGATTTATACTAACTTATATCACGAGTCCTTGTTGAGTTTTGTGTGGATGAACCTTTTGAGATTTAGGGAGACCGTGATATGAGAGGAATCAAGGAGACACAAAAGCTCAAGCTTGGGAATTCCCAAGGCATCCCAAGATAATATTTCAAGAAGTCTCAAGCGTCTAAGCTTGGGGATGCCCCGGTTGGCATCCCACCTTTGTTCTTCAACAACTATCGATTAGTTTCGGTTGATCCTAAGTTTTTGCTTTTTCACATGATGTCTTCCATTCTTAGAATGTAATTTTATTTTGCTTTGCTTGCTTCTTGAATAAAATACCAAGATCTGAAATTATTAAATGTTAGAGAGTCTTCACATAGTTGCATAATTATTCGACTACTCATTGATCTTCACTTATATCTTTCGGAGTAGTTTGTTGTTGCTCTAGTGCTTCACTTATATCTTTTTAGAGCATGGTGGTAGTTTTATTTTGAAGAAATAGATGAACTCTCATGCTTCACTTATATCATTTTGAGAGTCTCTAAACAGCATGGTAGTTCGCTTTGGTTATGAATTTAGTCCTAATATGTTGGGCATCCAAGAGGGATATAATAAAAACTTTCATATCAAGTGCATTGAATACTAAGAGAAGTTTGATACTTGATAATTGTTTTGAGATATGGAGATGGTGATATTAGAGTCATGCTAGTTGACTAGTTGCGAATTTGAGAAATACTTGTGTTGAAGTTTGTGATTCCCGTAGCATGCACGTATGGTGAACCGTTATGTGATGAAGTCGGAGCATAATTTTTTTATTGATTGTCTTCCTTATGAGTGGCAGTCGGGGACGAGCGATGGTCTTTTCCTACCAATCTATCCCCCTAGGAGCATGCGTGTAGTACTTTATTTCGATAACTAATAGATTTTTGCAATAAGTATGTGAGTTCTTTATGACTAATGTCGAGTCCATGGATTATACGCACTCTCACCCTTCCACCTTTGCTAGCCTCTCTAGTACCGCGCACCTTTCATCGGTATCATACACCCACCATATATCTTCCTCAAAACAGCTACCATACCTACCTATTATGGCATTTCCATAGCCATTCCGAGATATATTGCCATGCAACTTTCCACCGTTCCGTTTATTATGACACGCTTCGTCATTGTCATATTACTCTGCATGATCATGTAGTTGACATTATATTTGTCGCAAAGCCACCGTTCATAATTCTTCCGTACATGTCACTCATGAGTCATTGCACATCCCGGTACACCGCCGGAGGCATTCATATAGGGTCATATTTTGTTCTAGGTATCGAGTTGTAATTCATGATTTGTAAGAAAATAAAAGTGTGATGATCATCATTATTAGAACATTGTCCCGGTGAGGAAAGGATGATGGAGACTATGATTCCCCCATAAGTCGGGATGAGACTCCAGACGAAAAAAAAGAGGCCAAAGAAGCCCATATAAAAAAAGAGGCCATAAAAAAATAAAAAAATGAGAGAAAAAGAGAGAAGGGACAATGTTACTATCCTTTTTATGCTTCAAAGTAGCACCATGATCTTTATGATAGAGAGTCTCCTATGTTGTCACTTTCATATACTAGTGGGAATCTTTCATTTTAGAACTTGGCTTCTATATTCCAATGATGGGCTTCCTCAAAATGCCCTAGGTCTTCGTGAGCAAGCGAGTTGGATGCACACCCACTTAGTTTCTTTTGTTGAGCTTTCATACACTTATAGCTCTAGTGCATCCATTGCATGGGAATCCCTACTCACTCACATTGGTATCTATTGATGGACATCTCCATAGCCCATTGATACGCCTAGTTGATGTGAGACTATCTTCTCCTTTTGCCTTCTCCACAACCACAATTCTATTACACCTATAGTGCTATGTCCATGGCTCACGCTCATGTATTGCGTGAAGATTGAAAAAGTTTGAGAACATCAAAAGTATGAAACAATTGCTTGGCTTGTCATCGGGGTTTTGCATGATCTAAATACGTTGTGTGGTGAAGATGGAGCATAGCCAGACTATATGATTTTGTAGGGATAGCTTTGTTTGGCCATGTTATTTTGAGAAGACATGATTGCTTAGTTAGTATGCTTGAAGTATTATTATTTTTATGTCAATATTAAACTTTCGTCTTGAATCTTATGGATCTGAATATTCTTGCCACAATAAAGAGAATTACATGGATAAATATGTTAGGTAGCATTCCACATCAAAAATTCTGTTTTTATCATTTACCTACTCAAGGATGAGCAGGAATTAAGCTTGGGGATGCTGATACGTCTCCAACGTATCTATAATTTTTGATTGTTCCATGCTATTATATTATCAAGCTTGGATGTTTTATATGCATTTATGTGCTATTTTATATGATTTTTGGGACTAACCTATTAACCCAGTGCCAGTTTCTGTTTTAAACTTGTTTTAGAATATCGCAGAAAAGGAAAACCAAACGGAGTCCAATTGACTTGAAACTTCACGGAACTTATTTTTGGATCAGAAGAAGCCCAGAAGACTTGGAGTGCACGTCAGGGGATCTACAAGGAGGCCACAAGGCAGCGGCGCGCCCACCCCCTGGGCGCGCTCTCCACCCTCGTGGCCCCCCTGACGTACTTCTTCCGCCTATATATCTCCATATACCCTAAAAACATCCGTGAGCACAATAGATCGGGAGTTCCGCTACCAGAAGCCTCCGTAGCCACCGAAAGCCAATCTAGACCCGTTCCGGCACCCTGCCGGAGGGGGAAACCTTCTCCGGTGGCTATCTTCATCATCCCGGTGCTCTCCATGACGAGGAGGAGTAGTTCTCCCTCGGGGCTGAGGGTATGTACTAGTAGCTATGCGTTTGATCTCTCTCTCTCTCTCTCTCTCTCTCTCTCACTCTCTTGTGTTCTTGAGGTGATACGATCTTGATGTATCGCGAGCTTTGCTATTACATTTGGATCCTATGATGTTTTCTCCCCCCTCTACTCTCTTGTAATGGATTGAGTTTCCCCTTTGAAGTTATCTTATCGGATTGAGTCTTTAAAGATTTGAGAACACTTTATGTATGTCTTGCCGTGCGTATCTGTGGTGACAATGGGATATCACGTGATTCACTTGATGTATGTTTTGGTGATCAACTTGCGGGTTCCGCTCATGAACCTATGCATAGGGGTTGGCACACGTTTTCGTCGTGATTCTCTGGTAGAAACTTTGGGGCACTCTTTCAAGTTCTATGTGTTGGTTGAATAGATGAATCTGAGATTGTGTGATGCATATCGTATAATCATGCCCATGGATACTTGAGGTGACATTGGAGTATCTAGGTGACATTAGGGTTTTGGTTGATTTGTGTCTTAAGGTGTTATTCTAGTACGAACTCTAGGGCTGTTTGTGACACTTATAGGAATAGCCCAACGGATTTATTCGAAAGAATAACTTTGAGGTGGTTTCGTACCCTACCATAATCTCTTTGTTTGTTCTCCGCTATTAGTGACTTTGGAGTGACTCTTTATTGCATGTTGAGGGATAGTTATATGATCCAATTATGTTATTATTGTTGAGAGGACTTGCACTAGTGAAAGTATGAACCCTAGGCCTTGTTTCCTAGCATTGCAGTACCGTTTGTGCTCACTTTTATCATTAGTTACCATGCTGTTTTTATATTTTCAGATTACAAAAACCATTATCTACTATCCATATTGCACTTGTATCACCATCTCTTCGCCGAACTAGTGCACCTATACAATTTACCATTGTATTGGGTGTGTTGGGGACACAAGAGACTCTTTGTTATTTGGTTGCAGGGTTGCTTGAGAGAGACCATCTTCATCCTACGCCTCCTACGGATTGATAAACCTTAGGTCATCCACTTGAGGGAAATTTGCTACTGTCCTACAAACCTCTGCACTTGGAGGCCCAACAATGTCTACAAGAAGAAGGTTGTGTAGTAAACATCACCGTCGTACAAATTTTGTCCCATTTGGGGCAGGTTTGGGTATATGCTTCTCACAAACCGGAGCTTCTCAGAACAAGCATGATGGTTTTCGGTAGGGAACATCCCATCTTTGGGGACTAAACGATATCCATTGCCTCTTATTGCTTTCAATTTTTTTTCTCGTGTCAACATAGAACAACAGGAGTGTTGTGTGAATTTTTATGATTTTTCGGGGTTCGTTTGAACATTTTTATGAACTAATTGAGTTTTCAATGCATTTATGTGCATAATTTAAATTTGAACTACATGCACATGCTCCAGTGCATATAAATTGGTTGAAAAATCAAATATATCTCCTTGGGTGCATGCTTAGGTCCCATGCAAGAAATGGGAATGAATTTCAAACACCAGGGTACCGTTGATTGCCGGCAAAACATTGAGATGCCTGGCTTTTAAATTCTAGTAAATTCAAAATTCTGTTAACCATTCACGTGAATCCACATGTCTTGGTTTTAATGGCTGTAGGAGGTGCCTTGCGGACAGCTCCTTGACCTTGACTAAACAGGAGGTGTGCGAGCGCCATCCGATGCGCAGGCTGACCGAGAGGCATGTAAGCTGTCCTCAAGTGTGCAGGCTCACCAGGAAGCATGCGAGCTATATGCTGCGCAGGCTCACTGGGAAGTGAGCCCTTTGACTTCCATTGCCGCCCGCCTTGCTCGCATCCTCTCCATTAATGGCGCCCAAGACGTAGTTTAATTTGCTTTTTAAATATAAAACACTCATCACAAACGTTTTAGTCAGAACACCCATATGCAAACCAACAGCTTCCCCAGGAAGCCAAGAGAAAATGTGTCGAGCAGGATTTCTGCAGCTCTTGATCGCAAATGTTTTAGATAGGACACCCGTATGCAAAGTGAGAGCAGCGCAGGATTTGTGCATCCCTTCTATGCAAGTGGTTGTTTTGGATGACCCGTGTGCAACCACGTACGAACAATTTGGTAAGATTTGTCAATCCTTGTAACATTGCGATTTGTCAAAATATGAAGCTAAAAATAACTAGCAGGATCTAGTTTTTGCAACTAAAATTCAGTAATTAGGCATAGATTTCATTCATAGATTAAGCAGTCATTCTTAATTTATACAAATAGTTCAACTCGACAGCTGAACCGACCAAAATTTTCCCCAATTGTTGCCAACCACGTACTGAAATAGCTAGTTCAACTATATATACTAGCTAATTTTAAGTACGTTGTATAGTTCCACCACATCTATAGTCAGATGAACTGAACAAAATATCCCCTAAATACTACTACTACTACGGAGGGGCTTTGTACTACTTCCGACTCCCTCTCCCTTGCCGAGCGCGCTCTATAAGAGGCGACGGAGGAGGAGCCTACCGACGAGCTGGGCAACCGCAATGCGGTGCATGCCACTAATGCAGCTTCAGCGACGCTCACCTCGAACGCCCTCTGCCGCTCCAGACGACCCCTCTCGAAGCGGTGGTTCTCCTCGTAGATCTCTTGATTCCTCGCCTCTGAGGCAGCATGTGCGGCGGCCACTGCGGCAGTAAGGCTCTTTGCGTGCTCGATGAGGCGCTCCTCCTCCTCCGGCAGGAACTTGGTGTAGCACGCAAGGTCGCTGTCGCACGTGTGGGCATCCACCTCCGCCTCCCACCTTTGGGCGGTGGTGGCGGAGCGGGTGATGACCCCTGCGGTCAACGGTGGGCTAGCGGCCACGGCGGCCGACGATGGGGTGGCGGCCACAACCACCACCTCCCGCCTTCGGGCCGCGGTGGCGGAGCGGGTGATGGCCACAGAGGCCGGCAGTGGGGTGGCTGCCATGACGGCCATCTCCCGCCTTCGGGCCGCGGCGGCGGAGCGGGCAATGGTCTTGGCTTTCGACGGTGGTGTGGCGGCAATGGAGGCCGGCAACAGCTGTCGACGGGCACCGACGGCGGAGTGTGTGGTGGGTGTTCCGCGCACACCCAACAGGGACGCCATGCGCACTACACTATGCCGGGGACTGCGTCGCCGCCGTGGTGTAGCCTCCCAGCTGGAGCTGTCCTCTGATGACGGCGGAGTGGCTGAGCGACGACGACCGACCGGTGCCATTGGTGAATGTGGGAGAAGCAGGAGAGATAAGCTACAGGGATGGAGGGGAAAATGCGACGCAGGACTCGCCAGCCGTGAGGGTTTTTATAGCAGGCCGATAAGCATTGGGATTTTGGGGGATTTCACCGAGTTGGGTGGGAAGCTTGCGCGGGAACCTACGAGGTTGCGCGGGAACGGGCTCACCGACGATTCATTGGCACCACCGTTTGGCAAAAAGAACGCCCCTGCACGCTGCGCAAGCTTGCGCTGTAAGCCGTCTGCGACAGCGGGGTGACAAGACGTGCGAGAGGAGGACGAAAGGCCACGTACACATACGGTTAATAAAAAAATGTTTGCGATTTAATTACCTACTATACCACCGTCCTGGTTTATAAGTATGATTTAACTAATAAAATACGAATGCATGTTGCCAAAGATTATATAGTTGGATTTGTATTTGAACATAGTTTCCAATTATATAATTTTTAAAACATGCATTAACATTCTGTTGGTTAAATTTGAGGGCAAAGTATGGCACGTAATATAAAGGATACTATAGACTAGACGGAGGTGGCACCACACGGCCGCTCTCTACACAGCGACACAACTGTCGGTCGGCTTGTAGGCGACCATTTCATGCGTGTTCAACTGCTCTATGGATGTGGTTGCTTGCGATTGAGGCGGCCGCGGCGCACTCTGCTTGCGTCCCGCCACGCACGCTCTCTCTCGTGTCCCTCCGAGTGCTCTGCCCACGTCCCTCCATGGGCGCTGCCAGTGTTTTGGACCGGCGCATGATCACACACGTTCGTGTTCAAGCGGTTGCGCCGGGCGCGGCGCGACGATGCAGTTACCCGCTGCAAAAACTGCCATGCGGACGCGCCGAGAATCCATGCCGCTCGGTCCCCTTTTATTCCTGCGGCCATTTACCTTCATCTCTCATCTCACACGACACAATAAGCACACCCACGAGGACACATATAGAGAGGACATCCAACGGTTGCAATGGCGCTCCCAGCGGCCGACGACGACAATGGCGGGCAGTTCACCACGCATCACGTAGTGGACACCCACGTGAGGGGGAAGGCCCTCTCGGTGGTGTACATGAATGATCCGGTCTCGGTGGAGAGCTCCATCCAAACTATGGAGCAGTTCCTTGCCAAGGACAAGTACCGAGTGGTCGGCTTCGACCTCGAGTACACCATCGGTCGTGCCGAGCACGATCAGAAGGTTGTCGTCGCCCAGTTATGCGTGCGGCATGACATCCTCGTCTACCACTTCCACCTTGCCACAAGGCCTTGCGAGCGTTTCTCCAGGTTTATAAATAGCTCCGACTACAGTTTCTCTACGATGGACACCACCAGCGATCTAAAAGTGCTCAAGGTTTTGGACTTGAAATGCCTGAATCTTGTCAACATCCAGCACCACTACAAGGTCTGTGGCAGCAACAAAAGCAAACTGAACTCCCTGGTTGACCTCGCCCCAGCCATCATTGAACCCTACTACGTGAAGATGAAGCAAGAGAGCAATAAGGACAAGAATGCCTGGCACAGTGTGTGGCATAAGAGACTGGATGAACACCATGTCAAGTACGCGGCCATGGACGCATACACAAGCTATGAGATGTACAGGCGGATCGTTGACATGAGGAAGTGTCTTCTTCCTGACCCAGACGAGGGATCGAGCCACATAGCAATGGCAGGAGCGTCACAAGAAGTAGATGACTAGATGATTGTTTCTCCTACTTTAGAATGCATGCAATTGTTTATTGAGGTGTCTGTGAATGATCTGTATAGTCACTTATGTAATTGGATGTTTATTTCAGTTCTATATATATATACACACACACACATGTTATTCTACTATAGATAGAGCAATTCACACGGCTTATTAGCAGCAATCATTTGTGTTATTATTGGTCTTCGCACACATTTCAGATTACGAACCTGTTTGCCGCGTATCACACAAATCTTGTTCAGTTGAACCATTCCCATTGTGTTTCCTAATCACACACAGTTCATCACAGTGAACCGTATGCCGTATATCGCACACGCCTTCATCTGGCTGCCTGTTTCTTTTGTGCCTTCTCATCCCAAACAGTTAATTGAGCTGAACGGTATGCCCTGCATTGCACATGCAACTAAATTCTGGACCGCGTTTGATGCATCTCTCATCGCAAATGTTTTGCACCTTTTTTACGGTTTTTACACCACTGTTTGCGATTATGGCATCGCACACAGTTTCGTCGAAGGGTCGCTGATCGTAGTGTTGCGTTTGGACCATCCTGCAGTAGTGTATGTGCCTCAATACCAGATAGAGATATACTTGAAAAGTGTTTATGATGGTTTATCTTTTTTCCTTCAAGCAAATTTTAGATTCTATATTTGAAAATGGTTTTCTTGAAGGGGATGCCGTTGATACTTATGAAAAGATGAAAGCTATATTTGGGCACTGACGGTGTCCTGGACTAGGGGGTACTCACCACGTCGTCTCCCGATCTATTAGATTGGGCCGAGGACCCCCGTGGCCGTATACTCATGGGCCAGTTCGGACGGCTACCGCATACAAGGAAGATTCCACAAGACTTGGCGATCAAGACAAGGACTTCTCCCCACCGGCGTATTCGGCTAGGACTTTTGTTATCCTAGGCCTCCGGTGCATTATATAAACCGAGGCCAGGCTAGTCGATAGATATACAATATATACAACAATCATACCATAGGCTAGCTTCTAGGGTTTAGCCTCCTTGATCTCGTGGTAGATCTACTCTTGTACTACCCATATCATCAATATTAATCAAGCAGGAGTAGGGTATTACCTCCATCGAGAGGGCCCGAACCTGGGTAAAAAAACATCGTGTCCCTTGTCTCCTGTTACCATCCGGCCTAGACGCACAGTTCGGGACACCCTACCCGAGATCCGCCGGTTTTGACACTGACATTGGTGCTTTCATTGAGAGTTCCGCTGTGTGATAGACAAAAGGATCGATGGCTCGCCTGCAGATCAACTGCGACTTCGGCATCTTCTTCACCAGCTCGACTGGTCACCTTGGTTCGACCAAGAATTGCGCCCCGTGTTCGGATCACTATGTCCGGACAAGGGCCTTCATCAAACATCAACTCCGATCTCTATCAAGATCACGGAGGAATCATCTATGGAGCTCGGGGGCTCAACGTCAACATTACCCTCAAGCGACCTTGCTGTTTTTCTGGACAGCGAACTCGTATCTGACACCACCACCTCCTCGAGTATCGCTTTGACAATCGCTTTGGTGGAATTGTGCGGAATTGAGTCTACAACAACCCTGGAAAATTTCGTCGAGTTCCGATGGAGGAATCTCTGGCAATCCACGATATACCGGAGCCCTGTCAAATCTGGACGGGAATTTGGATGAGTTTAGGGCGTGGTGTCCAGCTTCTAGCTCGGACGTCCTTTGGAAGATCCAACCGTTGATCGGCTGCGGAATTCCTATATCTACCACCTCTCAAAATTTCGGCTCGATCCGACCGTCCAAACTCCGGGAACCTTCCGATTAGTGCATCACTTTTCGGATCTGTTTTCTGCGCGAAAACGAATCCGACCCGAGTTCATCTTTTTTATGAACAGGATTTCAGACATCCCTTTTGAAGGAAGTTTTGTATGGGGTATTGTGTTTTGTTCCCGAACACATCCCACTAACTGTAAGATCTTTTGAACATGATCTTCGACATCATGCTGGTGTCAAACTAGTCCGGCAATATTACTCCACGGCTGCCGACCTGCGCTAGACACGGCATCACTTTGTTGAGCCGAGCTCAACTTCTTCAGGTCATCATCTCAGCAAGACGAACAAGAGCCCGGCATCGCGAAGGATAAATCATCACCAACATCGCCGCCCCACGGATTACACGGAGCGGGCATACCGGCATCGCCGCACGGTCGCTTCATCAAGCCGGCATCGACCACGTCACGACCTGCATCGACAGGGCCGCACTATTGCTTCTTCAAGCTGGTGTCCATCACGCCGACCTACTTCGACTCATCGGCTGACATTGAGGCTTCGACATCTCGGCTGGACCGGGGGCTTCGCCATCTCTTTATCAACCTACTCCGGACATTTCGGCGTCACTAGCCGACCAGCTCCGTCACGTTAGCTGGGCCGAGGGCTTTGCCTCGGCGAGTCAACCTTTACCAGCATTGCCATGCCATCGTTTTATCGCCCATCAAGCAATGGGTGTGCGGAGCGAGTCCCAATTTTGGGAATCACCTTCCTTCGGATGGCTACAACAAATAAACCAGGTGCTATTAACCTCAATATTTTTTTGCTTGTTTGGGTTCATTTTTTCCCAAGGAATTATTACTCTGATTTGTCCATGATATGTACACAGGTCTATCAAATGGTGAGCGCATTAACGAAGGTCGCGTGGTGGTTCGATCAGTTTCCGTACATAGTCCGGCGAACGCCGCACTCGGAGCTCGGACCGACCTGCGAATTCAGGCTTTGCCACGCCTTTACCGCATCACGCCGACGCCCTGCATCGACTTGACTTCAGCGCCAGGCCATATTTCTCTTATTACTCACTTTGCATAAATTATTTATTATGCAACGATTTTTTTAATTATCATTATTACTATTATCTCTGGTTTACACTATTTTATGTGGCACAGGAAAATGATCCAGCCGGACTATATCCTTTGGCGTCACCTCGGCTGGACGGGGGGCTTCGTCAACACTTCATTACCCCATGCCGGGGACTTCGGCATCACTCTGTCGGCCTACATTGACCGCGCTATGTCACCACTTCGGAGTGCCGAACTCTTTGCTCCGCCACCTCGGGACCGGCTTGGGGGATGGCACCTTGTCCCGCATCAAGCTCGGACCGCGTCATCAATACCGAACACATTAACCAGCTAAGTTGCCTTCATGCTCAAAGTTTTAAATTTTTAACTTGTGTTCGGCTCGACCAAGCATTAAACTTTTTTGGAAAAAAGTTGCTTGTAGAATTTTTTCCTTGTCCAAACTTTGTTTGTGACACACAAATTCAAATACCCTGTTTACTTGGGGGCTTCCTTTATGAAGCTTTTCCCGTTGCATATGATTATACTTGTACGGCTTCGTTCCTTGTTCGTGTATTACGCCACAATATGCACCACATTGACTTAAGCAATTTGCAAGCTGGGTTGCCTCGCTCCTGTGTTTACCCCTACGTTCCCGATTATTCGGCTAGGGAGTAAAGGGAGCACCTCTGCGATTGTCACGATCGGGTCACCCGAGCCGGACCTCAGACTGGGTGAAGCCGAAAGCTAGCGCTCTTATAGTTATTCAATGATGGTCAGCACACAACGGAACTCATGAGTACAAAAAATCTGAAGCACAAGTCTCATAATAACAATGAGCACTGAAGAAAGGTATCGGTGGGGGTACTATTTTCTTTGAAGATGCTTCTTACTCTTCGCAGTAATATAACATAAGTTCCCTGAGCGCGCTTTGTCTGTTACAGCCTTATGGCCTGATTGCCTGGTTATTGGAAACACCGTCGATATTCTCGACCAATGGAGTACATAACACTTTTCGGTCCTTAACCGAAGAGGGAGAAGCCGACGGTCGGTTAAGACGCGTTTAAAGTTCGGTTGAACATAGATATGATATAAATACTTCGGTACATGCAATCATTCTTCTACCCAAGTCACTTGGGGGCTCTTAAGTTTATTTGAGCCGTTTTATAATAAGTGTTCTTCTTCTCAGTCATTGCAAAGTTCTATTATTATTATTATTATTATTATTATTATTATTATTATTATTATTATTATTATTATTATTATTATTATTTATCACTCCTTTTTTCGACGCGAGTGTGCGGTCACTAGCCGGGGAGCCTAATTTCTCTCTCAAAGCCGCTAGAGTTTAGTTTGCTAAACTGGCCTAATGAGAAGTACTCCGCCCTCGGGATAGGAAGTTGAAGCCATAGGCTGACCTGCTCGAAGTCTTGAGATAGGATGTGTCATGTTAAAGGACGACAGAAGCACTTCTTTTTTCTAAGACCAATTTTCGGATTGGCACCGAACACTTGATCTTGTTCATACGTCATGTTTTTACTGACGTTTCTTGGTTTTCCAAGCTTTTTGGCACTTTTAAACTATTTGTGCTTTTCCAGAATTAGTCTCGCAGTGCAACACCGGACACCTTTAGGGATTCGGCAAACATTCTCAGATATTGCTATATATACATCGGTTTCGAAGTGTGTCTTCGCTCAATAGTTGGGTTGCCCGGCTCCTGCACTTGCTTCCTACGTTCCGTTTTGTTCGGCTAGGCGTGCAAAGGGAGAACCACTACGATTGTGCTTCCAGCTCACATGGTTAAGCACCTTAGTGGAGAAAGCCGAAAACTGACTGTCACAATAAGCGTAAACTGGTCAAGCGATCCGAGGACTATGATGGGCCATTCATAACATTGGCCAAAGTGTTTACGGCTTGACCCCGGCTGTCGCCGAACACTACCGAGGGCTATTAACTGGCCTCCCAAACTAAATCCTCGATGTTTTGCTCTTACATTAGAGCTGAGGTTTAATGATCATGCTTAGCATGACAACCCAAAGGAAGAAACCGATAGCGGGACCATTTTCTTTGGAGGACATTTCTTATGTTAAACAGTAAATATAACATATCTCTTTGCGTACCTTTGTTTATAAAACCGTATGACCAGATTGCCTTGTTTGTCGTAAATCCTTGCCCTCATAAAGGCTTTATAAATTAGGACACACACTCCTCAGCTAATGGCCAAGGAGGTGGAAGCCGATGGTCGGTCAACAAAGTTTTGTACAATGCGGATTTGAGTATTAATGACGTAAAGTACTTGGATACATAGAGTCATTACACATAATTTGTGATTTTACTATGGATATTGATCCTTAATTCGGCCACCCGTGCCCGCATTAAGGCTCGGGGGCTACTAGGCTTGGGGCTTATTATTTACAAATATTAAAGGGGCACATCGATCCCCTGATCTGGTGTTGCCACCCGACCAGTGTCTCGAGGGCTACTGCATTGCTTGTCCAATGCAGAAAATTTTATGTGCAATATAGTTTCCGAGGAGATTTTGATCCTCAGGTTGGTCGGCCGCACCCAACCTGAGTCTTGAGGACTGAGCACGCCGCTTTTGTGTCTTGAAGTATTCTGCCGAGCTAGGACTTGATCCTTAGGCCGATTTTGCAAATCAACCTGAGTCTCAATGGCTACTGGGATCAGTGGTCTTATGTCATCCTTCATGTGCATCTTGGGTTTTAGACCGATACACACCTTGAGGGCTACTGGCTATATATCTCGGCAGAGAATAAATTGCACCAATAAAAAATATTGACAAAAAATTGGCCCATAGTCGGGGTGGTGCACCACCTCGGAAGCAGTCCGGCATAAAGCTCGGGCGCTAGTGGCTGGCTCCATAGAGGGCATTTCCGGCATTAAGCTCGGCTAAACTCCTTCAACTTTTTTGAACCAAGGTGATATGACACCTCGGATATAGTCCGGCATTGGAGCCTGGACACAGTCCGGCGTTGGAGCTCGGATATATTTCGGCGTTGGAGCTCGGATATACAGTCCGACGTTGGAGCTCGGATACATAGTACGGCGTTGGAGCTCGGATACATTCTGGCGCTAGAGCTGGGAAGCGGTCCGGCGTTGGTGCTCGGCTGCAAAAGATACCTCGAATGCAGTCCGGCGTTGGAGCTCGGACGCAAGAGGACCCTGCCACCCGGGAACAACTTCAAACCCGAGGTGTGGCATAAAAATAAACAAGGCATTGATAAAGGCCAGAAACTTAAAGGGGCTCCTCGGATACCCGACGTGTAAACTCGTCGAATGCATTTCGGCGATCCTCAAGATCGAAGATAAAGAAGATTTGTTGAACCAGTTTTCAAGACCGGCAACCGAAGATGAAGAACAGTTCGGAAGAATCGAGGAGCGTCCCTAACTTGAAGACCAGTTCAGGGGGCTACTGACGGTGTCCTGGACTAGGGGGTACTCACCACGTCGTCTCCCGATCTATTAGATTGGGCCGAGGACCCCCGTGGCTGTATACTCATGGGCCAGTTCGGACGGCTACCGCATACAAGGAAGATTCCACAAGACTTGGCGATCAAGACAAGGACTTCTCCCCACCGGCGTATTCGGCTAGGACTCTTGTTATCCTAGGCCTCCGGTGCATTATATAAACCGAGGCCAGGCTAGTCGATAGATATACAATATATACAACAATCATACCGTAGGCTAGCTTCTAGGGTTTAGCCTCCTTGATCTCGTGGTAGATCTACTCTTGTACTACCCATATCATCAATATTAATCAAGCAGGAGTAGGGTATTACCTCCATCGAGAGGGCCCGAACCTGGGTAAAAAACATCGTGTCCCTTGTCTCCTGTTACCATCCGGCCTAGACGCACAGTTCGGGACCCCCTACCCGAGATCCGCCGGTTTTGACACCGACAGGCACCCCGAAGGAGAAAATGTTGAATCTACCACTCTTATGTGCATTTACGAAAATGAAAGAATTGAAGAGATGAAGGCTAGTTTAGATAAGAATTTTCGAAACATGCTTAAACTTTCTTCTGCTATCAATGGCCACGTGCTTTCACGAAATAGAAAATTAAATGCCATTGATAGAAAATTTTCCCCTTTCTTTCCAAAGTACAAGGATGAAAAAACTTAGATCCTTACTTTATGCCTACCTAAGGGCGTAAAACTATAGCGCTTGTTGGGAGGCAACCCAATGAATAAATTTTTTTTGCTTTTTGTTTCCTGTTTTTTTAGTGTTAGCACAATTATGCTACTGTTATGATTGTGTTTTTTGTGTTTTAATTAGTGTTTGTGCCAAGTAAAGCCTTTAGGATCTTCTTGGGTGATAGTTGTTTGATCTTGCTGAAAAAACAGAAACTTTTGCGCTCACGCAAATAATTATCATTTTTTACCAGGGAGCGATAAAATACCCATTCCAGTTGCAGTAGATCAATATACAAATTATCCAGGCCGTCCTACTTTCATAATTTTTGGAGTTACATAAGTATTCGAAATAGTCAGATTGCTACAAATTGTTCTGTTTTGACAGATTCTGTTTTCTCTGTGTTGTGTGCTTATTTTGATGGCTCTATGGTTTTCTTTGATGAGTTTTTGCCATAGAAAAGTTGTAATACAGTAGATATAATACAAGAACAAAACAAGAATTGGTTTGATACAACACTTATAGTAGTGATTTATTATTCTTACACTAACAGATCTCACGAAGGTTTTGTTGAGTTTTGTGTGATTGAAGTTTTTAAGTTTTGGGTCATCTTACGATAGATGAAGGAATAAAGGATAGAAGAGCATAAGCTTGGGGATGCCCCGGCATCCCAAGCTATTATCCAAAAATGAGCAACCAACTAAGCTTGGGGATGCCCCCGAGTGGCAACCCCGCTTTCTTCCAACAACTATTGATATTTTACTCGAAACTATATTTTTATTCATCACATGATATGTGTTTTGCTTGGAGCGTCTTGTATGATACGAGTATTTGCTTGTTTTATTTTGTATTTTAAGTCATAAATCCTTGCGGGACACACTTATTTGAGAGAGAGACAAAATTATGCCATGACTTGTTAGAATTGCTCTCTATGCTTCACTTAATTTTTTATGAGCTATGGACTTGCTCTACTGATTCACTTTTTTAGCACGGTGTGCCTAGTATTTTTTAAAAATTGCTCCCTTGCTTCACTTAGATTTATTTGGGAGTTAGTAAAGTTTTCAAGAAATTCTCTCTTGCTTCACTTAAATTATTTTGAGAGAAATAATAAAAATTATGCTCATGATCTTCACTTATATTTGTTTGAGCTTACAAAAAGCAACACATGAAAATTAGTATCAAAGTGATAGATATCCAAGAAGGATATAATAAAAACTTTCATGAAGATCATTGGACAAAATAAACTTGATTCTTAGTAATAGTTTTGAGATATGATGATGTGATATGTGAGTTATGTTGATGAGTAATTATGCTTTAGTAAGAATATTGGTGTTAAGATTTGTGACTCCCTATGCAAATACGAAAGTCAATAGTGATGCAATGAAATTATATCCTACTTATGGTGCATTATTCGATCTTATTTATGCTTAATGCTTGCTTACGAGATTATCCTTTTCTTGGTTGGTCGCTTCCCAATCTTTTGCTAGCCTTCACTTTGCACCAAGTATGATCTTTACTTGTGCATCCAAAAACCTTTAAACCAGTTTTGCCGCATGAGTCCACTATATCTACCTATATGCAGTATTCTTTTTCCGTTCTAAGAAAATTTGCATGTGCCATCTCTAATTATCAAAATAAACTTCTCTTTTGTGTGTTTGTTTCGCTCGCGGAGCGGTGAGGGGTGGCTAATATTTTCCATGCTAGATGTGTTATTCTCAAGATGAGCGTTTATTCACTTGTCATTGCACAAGAGTAAGGCAAAGGTATTAGGGATGCCCAGTCCCGAAATGCAATTTTTTTTTGAATTTACATTATGTTGTCAAATAATAAATTCCTTGGGAAGTGTTGGTATGGAGGGCACCCGTGGATATGGTTAGCCATGGAAAGTGAAATTATGGTGGAAAAAGGAATAAACTTTATTTAGTGTTTGGGAACCGCCTATGATATATCTATGCATGGAAAGTATTGGGAACTCTAAGTCGTTTTCGTTGGTGGGATGGATACACCTCTCAAAATGTTTTTATCTCTTAAGTTTTTCGCTTTGAGCTCTGGCACCTCTACAAATTCCTATTTCCCTCTGTGAAGGGCCTCTATTTTACTTTATGCAATTTTTATTTTTATTTTGATTCTTCATCTTCTCTTATAAAAAGCACCAACCAGGAGGCAATATGATCGTACTTAAGTATTGGTTGTAGCTAATATTTGAGTGTGTTTCATGAATGGATCAATGTTTGAACATGATGGGCTAGGGATAACTTATTTTAGCATTGATATTTTGAAAGACATGGTTCTTGTTGATATGCTTGAGTATCTAAATTATTATGTCAAAACTGGACTATTGCTTTGAATCACATAAAAGTCCAATTGTCCATGCTATAAGCAAAAGAATATGATATGACATGGTAAGCAGCATTCCACATCAAAAAATCTGTTTTATCACTTACATACTCGAGGATGAGTAGGAGTTAAGCTCAGGGATGCTGATACGTCTCCAACGTATCTATAATTTTTGATTGTTCCATGCTGTTATATTATCAATCTTGGATATTTTATAATCATTTTATATCATTTTTTGGTACTAACCGATTGACATAGTGCCAAGTGCCATTTCCTGTTTTTTCCGTGTTTTTACATCGCAGAGAATCAATATCAGACGGAGTCCAAATGCCATGAAACTTTACGGAGATTTTTGTGGGCCAAAAGGAACACAACGGGCCCTAGTTGCACCTGGGGGAGTCCGGAGGAGGGGACAACCCACCAGGGCGCACCAGGAGGCCCAGGCGCGCCCTGGTAGGTTGTGCCCACCTCGGGTGCCCCCGGACCCCCTCTTTGCTCTATAAATACCTCAATATTCCAGAAACCCTAGGGGAGTCGACAAAATATTCATCCAGCCACCACAGAGTCCAAAACCACTAGATCCAATCTAGACACCATCTTGGATGGGGTTCACCACCTCCATTGGTGCCTCTCCGATGATGCATGAGTAGTTCTTTGTAGACCTTCGGGTCCGTAGTTAGTAGCTAGATGGCTTCATCTCTCTCTCTTGATTCTCAATACAATGGTCTCTTGGAGATCCATATGATGTAACTCTTTTTGCGGTGTGTTTGTTGGGATCCAATGAACTTTGAGTTTATGATCAGATCTATCTTTTTATATCCATGAAAGTATTTGAGTTCTTTGATCTCTTATATGCATGATTGCTTGTAGCCTCGTATTTCTTCTCCGATATTTGGGTTTTGTTGGGGATATTACTACTGGATATAAACCGGCCGAAGGAGGCCGGGTTAACTCTATGATGATTACTATTTGAAGCCCAGGAAGACAAAGGATGGTGGCGCTTCAGGAAGGCCCAAGGCCCAAAGGCGGGTTATGACCTGTAGACATAAACTGAAATTATCATGTAACTTGTATTGTAAGATAGAATGAATAGAGACCGAGTTGGACACGTTGATGATCCGGCCTCGGGACTCTGTAAACCGACAGGCGTCGACCTATGTATATAAAGGGGCGACCTGGCGGCGGTTTAGGGACAACAAACAACAACTTGAGAACCAGGCAAAGCGGATTCGCTCCCTGGTCATCGAAACCTTAGCAATTCCATCACAACCGGAGTAGGCTTTTACCTTCATCGTAAGGGGCCGAACCAGTATAAACTCTTGCGTCCTTTGTCCGCTTTAAACCCCTTTAAGCTAACCCGTAGCGATGGCTCCATGACTAAGTCCTTTCATGAGGACATCTGCCGTGACAAAACCACGACAGTTGGCACCCACCATGGGGCTATCGCATGATGGTTTCGAGTTCTTGAAGGGCAGCTTCGAAGGGCTCAAGGGATACGCTGTGGGCTGGATGACTAAAGGCCGTCGCAGCAAGCTCTACATTGACGATGCAGGATGGAGTCCCGAGGCTGGCTCAATTGAGTACGGGTACCGGGTCCCCTTTGGTGGAATTCACGTCTTCGTCGGCAAGATTGACGAACCGGGTCCTGACCCAGACATCTGCACCGACATCATTGAGACGGCTCAGCGTGCAAGGCCTGCCTGGGCTAAGCCCGCCGTAAAGCATGCCTTCATAGGTGTCATCCATGGAGCAGAATATGAGGATAGATTGGCATCTGGTGGCGAAACCGTTGTCTGTCCTGATGACGAGTCTTCAACCGGAGAGACCGAGTCACTATATCGGCTGCAAGATGGCCGGATTAGTGGTGGTTCCAATGGCGACAGTATTCTGGACCCCCTTGATCTGCCGAGTCGGGTTGCGGTCTTCATGGCCGGTACACAAGCAGTGCAGCACACTTCCACCGCCGCGGCAATGATCTCCTGTTCGGCAACAGCAACACCAGCAGGAGCAGGGGGCTCTGCACTGCCTCCGCCTCAGGTTTTGTCAGACTTGTTCGACACTTTGGCAACATTGCTGGCAGCAGAGGTGGACGCGGCAAATCGAGATCAACACAATGCAGAGATTGCAAAGGTGAAGGATCATATAGCTCAAGCTAAAGCAGACCTGGCAGCGGAGAACACCAGGTTGGCTATGGAGCGGGCCGAGTTAGAGGCTCAGGCTTACCGGCTTAGGCTGGACCAGAGTGCATCAGATGATGTCATGAGGAGAAGATACCGTTCGCACCTTCTGTCGGTCTTTGAGGCAAGGAATCTCTTTAACACGCTAGGAGCAAGTACCAGCAACCAGCCAGTAGTAAACCGGGCGGAGGCACCTGGGACCGGGGCACCGGTTCAGCCGCGTGCGGCGGATCCGTCGCTTCAGCCTCGTCAGAACGATGTGCCATCACGACATGTCTCAACACCTCCGGGTCATTACTCTAACCCATTGGATAACATCGTTGCCGCCGCTTCACGATTGGCAGCTCTCCTGATTGATGGAGAGTCCCCAGTAGCAGTTGAAACACGACGGGCTAGGGAGCTCCTTCAGACGGCTTTGACTCATCAGCAGGCTTATTCATATAGCCGTGAAAGGATTCATTCTACTCCCCGCCCGAGACGGAGCTACAACAGGCATATCGATGAACCGTCCGTATCAAGCAGAGCGCGGAATCGTAATCCGCCTCGTGGCAATAACCCGACGGGGGGCGGTGGCAATGCTCAGGATGTAGTGGATCGCACTAGGGCATGTCGAGAGGCCGAGTTAGCGGCACAACACGAGGCTCCAGTTCGTCAACTCACTCCGGTTCATCAGTTCACTCTGGTTCATCCGACAACATCGGTAGAGCCAGGGGTTACCTCCAGTTCTTTGGGAGTTCCATGTCTTGTCCCCGCATTACGCAATGTGCGGCTGCCCAAGGATTTCAAAGGCCTATGCAAAGTGCCGAATTACACCGCCGATTTATCCCCCGAGTCATGGTGGAAAGCTATGAGATGGCAATGGAGATGCTGGATGTGGATGAAGCGGCGTGTGCCAAATACTTTACCATGATGTTAGAGGGAACAACTCGCACATGGTTGAAAAATCTACCAGCCAACTCTATTAGGTCGTGGGCCGAGTTAAGGGCTCGGTTTATCCAGAATTTTAAGGATACATGCAAGCAGCCCATGTCAATCGTAGATTTAGACGCCTGTGTCCAGGAGGAAGGAGAATCAATAACCCACTGGGTGCGCCGGGTTTCGGAGATTTTGCATTCATCAGACCGCATCAATGTTGACACAGCCGTTTTAACATTGGAAGGCAATTGCCGGTTTGCGCCTTTGAAGGTGAAATTGGGACGGCTCAAATGCCATTGTAATGATATGGGAACACTTATGGAGGCTCTGGTGAAGTATGCTGACTCTGATAGTACCAAGGACCCCGAGTCTAAGGATGACAAGACAGGGAAGGGAAAGAAGAGCGGCAGCACCAAAGGGTAGTAGCATAACCCGACGGGTCATGGGAACAATGGTAAACGTAAGGCGGATAATAGTCTGGACTTTGTGGCTAATACCAACGCCCAGGATAACGGTCATGGGCGTAAGGGTAAACCGCCCCAACGGGGTGGAGGGTCAGGCCCCAATCTGGAGCGCCTGTTAAATCAGCCTTGCCGAAAGCACGGATCAAAGGAGAGACCCACTACACATCTTTGGAAGGATTGCTTCATTATGCGAGAGTTCAAAAATTCAAATCTTTTTCAATATGATAATGGACCGACCGGCGGTTCAGGAGGCGGTTTCCATGGGCCGGGTTATGGTGGTGGCAATTCCAGTTCAGGATTCCAAAGAAACCAAACCGGACATGGCAATCAGAATAACCAGGGCAATCAGGGAGGTTACAACCATCAGGGGAATCAACAGCAGCAGCAGTCGGGTTATCAGAGCAATCCGAAGCAGTTGAATAGTGGGCAGTATCATGTATTTACCACTAGCTTATGTAAGCGTGATCAGCAGCTTCATAAAAGAGCCATGAACTCTGTTGAACCGGCAGTACCTTGTTATCTGTGCTGGTCTGAGCAACCCATCCCGTGGAGTCGATAGGATCATCCACCCGGGTTGACAATTCGGGGTGATCTAGCCTTGGTGGTGGCACCTCAGGTTGGGGGGTATAAATTTACCAAGGTGCCTATGGATGGAGGAAGCAATATCAATATCCTTTACTATGAAACCTTTGGTCGCATGGGGTTGACAGATAAGAATCTTAAACTATCGAACACCGTGTTTCATGGTGTGGTGCCTGGTAAATCAGCGTACCCAGTTGGCAAGATAGCTCTGGAAGTTTCTTTTGGAGATGATCATGATTCCAGATCAGAGGTGTTGACTTTTGAAGTGGTGAAAATCAAGAGTCCATATCATGCCCTATTCGGACGACCAGCTTATGCTAAGTTCATGGCGAGGCCCTGTAATGTTTATCTGCAGCTTAAGATGCCGGGTCATAAGGGGACCATCACAGTGTTGGGGAACGTTGCAGAAAATTAAAATTTTTCTACGGTTTCACCAAGATCCATCTATGAGTTCATCTAAGCAACGAGTCAAGGGAGTGAGTTTGCATCTACATACCACTTGTAGATCGTGTGCGTAAGCGTTCAAGAGGATGGTGATGATGGAGTCGTACTCGACGTGATTCGTATCACCGATGACCAAGTGCTGAACGGACAGCACCTCCGCGTTCAACACACGTACGGTACGGGCGACGTCTCCTCCGTCTTGATCCAGCAAGGAGGAAGGAGAGGTTGAGGAAGACAGCTCCAACGGCAGCACGACGGCGTGGTGTTGTTGGTGCAGCAGTACTGCGACAGGGCTTCGCCAAGCACGTACGGAGGAGGAGAGGTGTTGGGGAGGGGAGGGGCTGCGCCTTGGCTTGTGGTGCGGCTGCCCTCCCCTCACCCCTCTATTTATAGGGGAAGGGGCAAGGGGGGCCGGCCCTCTAGGGGAAACCCTAGAGGGGGGCGGCGGCCAAAGGGAGAGGGGAAAGAGGGGAGGCTTGCCCCCCAAGCTAGGGGGCGCCCCCTTTAGGGTTTCCCCCTCCCATGCCTTAACCGCATGGGCCTAGGTGGGGAGGCGTGCCCAGCCCACCAGGGGCTGGCTCCCTCTCCCACACAGCCCATGTGCCTCCCCGGGAGGGGTGGCCCCTCTCGGTGGACCCCCGGAACCCTTCCGGTGGCCCCGGTACAATACCAGTATGCCCCCGAAACTTTCCGGAGTCCGTTTAATAACTTTCCATATATAAATCTTTACCTCCGGACCATTCCGGAACTCCTCGTGACGCTCGGGATCTCATCCGGGACTCCGAACAACATTCGGTAATCACATACAAGTCTTCCTAATAACCCTAGCGTCACCGAACCTTAAGTGTGTAGACCCTACGGGTTCGGGAGACATGCAGACATGACCGAGATGCTCTTAGGTCAATAACCAACAGCGGGATCTGGATACCCATGTTGGCTCCCACATGCTCCTCGATGTTGTCATCGGATGAACCACGATGTCAAGGGTTCAAGCAACCCCGTATACTATTCCCTTTATCAGACGGTATGTTACTTGCCCGAGACTCGATCATCGGTATCCCAATACCTCGTTCAGTCTCGTTACCGGCAAGTCACTTTACTCATACCGTAATGCATGATCCCGTGACCAGACACTTGGCCACCTTGAGCTCATTATGATGATGCACTACCGAGTGGGCCCAGTGATACCTCTCCGTAACACGGAGTGACAAATCCCAGTCTCGATCCGTGTCAACCCAACAGACACTTTTGGAGATACCTGTAATGCACCTTTATAGTCACCCAGTTACGTTGTGACGTTTGGTACACCCAAAGCACTCCTACGGTATCCGGGAGTTACACGATCTCATGGTCTAAGGAAGAGATACTTGACATTGGAAAAGCTCTAGCAAACGAACTAACCGACCTTTGTGCTATGCTTAGGATTGGGTCTTGTCCATCACATCATTCTCCTAATGATGTGATCCCGTTATCAACGACATCCAATGTCCATAGCCAGGAAACCATGACTATCTGTTGATCACAACGAGCTAGTCAACTAGAGGCTCACTAGGGACATATTGTGGTCTATGTATTCACACGTGTATTACGATTTCCGGATAATACAATTATAGCATGAATAAAAGACTATTATCATGAACAAAGAAATATAATAATAACACTTTTATTATTGCCTCTAGGGCATATTTCCAACAGTCTCCCACTTGCACTAGAGTCAATAATCTAGTTACATTGTGATGAATCGAACACCCATAGAGTTCTGGTGTTGATCATGTTTCGCTCGCGAGAGAGGTTTAGTCAACGGATCTGCGACATTCAGATCTCTATGTACTTTGCAAATTTCTATGTCTCCATCTTGAACATTCTCACGGATGGAGTTGAGACGACGCTTGATGTGCCTGGTCTTCTTGTGAAATCTAGGCTCCTTCGCAAGGGCAATAGCTCCAGTATTGTCACAGAAAAGTTTGATCGGCCCCGACGCATTGGGTATGACTCCTAGGTCGGTGATGAACTCCTTCACCCAAATAGCTTCATGCGATGCCTCCGAGGCTGCCATGTACTCCGCTTCACATGTAGATCCCGCCACGACGCTCTGCTTGCAGCTGCACCAGCTTACTGCTCCACCATTCAACATATACACGTATCCGGTTTGTGACTTAGAGTCATCCAGATCTGTGTCAAAGCTAGCGTCGACGTAACCCTTTACGACGAGCTCTTCGTCACCTCCATAAACGAGAAACATGTCCTTTGTCCTTTTCAGGTACTTCAGGATATTCTTGACCGCTGTCCAGTGTTCCTTGCCGGGATTACTTTGGTACCTTCCTACCAAACTTACGGCAAGGTTTACATCAGGTCTGGTACACAGCATGGCATACATAATAGATCCTATGGCTGAAGCATAGGGGATGACACTCATCTCTTCTATATCTTTTGCCGTGGTCGGGCATTGAGCCGAGCTCAATCTCACACCTTGCAATACAGGCAAGAACCCCTTCTTGGACTGATCCATTTTGAACTTCTTCAAAATTTTATCAAGGTATGTGCTTTGTGAAAGACCTACGAGGCGTCTCGATCTATTTCTATAGATCTTGATGCCTAATATATAAGCAGCTTCTCCAAGGTCCTTCATTGAAAAACACTTATTCAAGTAGGCCTTAATGTTGTCCAAGAATTCTATATCATTTCCCATCAAAAGTATGTCATCTACATATAATATGAGAAATGCTACAGAGCTCCCACTCACTTTCTTGTAAACGCAGGCTTCTCCATAAGTCTGCATAAACCCAAATGCTTTGATCATCTCATCAAAGCGAATGTTCCAACTCCGAGATGCTTGCACCAGCCCATAAATGGATCGATGGAGCTTGCATACTTTGTTAGCGTTCTTAGGATCGACGAAACCTTCTGGCTGCATCATATACAACTCTTCCTTAAGATAACCGTTAAGGAATGCCGTTTTGACGTCCATCTGCCATATCTCATAATCATAGTATGCGGCAATTGCTAACATGATTCGGACGGACTTAAGCTTCGCTACGGGAGAGAAAGTCTCATCGCAGTCAATCCCTTGAACTTGCCGATAACCCTTAGCGACAAGTCGAGCTTTATAGATGGTGACATTACCATCCGCGTCCGTCTTCTTCTTAAAGATCGATTTGTTTTCTATCGCTCGCCGATCATCGGGCAAGTCAGTCAAAGTCCATACTTTGTTTTCATACATGGATTCTATCTCGGATTTCATGGCTCCAAGCCATTTGTTGGAATCTGGGCCCGCCATCGCTTCTTCATAGTTCAAGGTTCACCGTTGTCTAACAACATGATTTCCAGGACAGGGTTGCCGTACCACTCTGGTGCAGAACATGTCCTTGTGGACCTACGAAGTTCAGTAGCAACTTGATCCGAAGTACCTTGATCATCATTATTTTTCTCTTTAGTTGGTGTAGGCATCACAGGAACATTTTCCTAGGCTGCACTACTTTCCCGTTCAGGAGGTAGTACTTCATCGAGTTCTACTTTCCTCCCACTTACTTCTTTCGAGAGGAACTCTTTTTCCAGAAAGGATCCATTCTTGGCAACAAAGATCTTGCCCTCGGATCTTAAGTAGAAGGTATACCCAATGGTTTCCTTCGGGTATCCTATGAAGACGCATTTTTTCGACTTGGATTCGAGCTTTTCAGGTTAAAGTTTCTTGACATAAGCATCGCATCCCCAAACTTTTAGAAACGACAGCTTAGGTTTCTTCCCAAACCATAATTCATATGGTGTCGTCTCAACGGATTTAGACGGTGCCCTATTTAAAGTGAATGTAGCTGTCTCTAGAGCGTATCCCCAAAATGATAGTGGTAAATCGGTAAGAGACATCATAGACCGCACCATATCTAATAGAGTGCGATTACGACGTTCGGACACACCGTTACGCTGAGGTGTTCCAGGCGGTGTTAGTTGTGAAATGATTCCACATTCCTTAAGTGTGTACCAAATTCGTGACTTAAGTATTCTCCTCCACGATCTGATCGTAGGAATTTTATCTTTCGGTCACGTTGATTCTCTACCTCATTCTGAAATTCCTTGAACTTTTCAAAGGTCTCAGACTTGTGTTTCATTAAGTAGACATACCCATATCTAATCAAGTCATCAGTGAGAGTGAGAACATAACAATATCCTCCGCGAGCCTCAACGCTCATTGGACCGCACACATCGGTATGTATGATTTCCAACAAGTTGGTTGCTCGCTCCATTGTTCCGGAGAACGGAGTCTTGGTCATCTTGCCCATGAGGCATGGTTCGCATGTGTCAAATGATTCATAATCGAGAGACTCCAAAAGTCCATCAGCATGGAGTTTCTTCATGCGCTTGACACCAATGTGACCAAGGCGGCAGTGCCACAAGTATGTGGGACTATCGTTATCAACTTTACATCTTTTGGTATTCACACTATGAATATATGTAACATTACGCTCGAGATTCATTATGAATAAACCATTGACCATAGGGGCATGACCATAAAACATATCTCTCATATAAATAGAACAACCATTATTCTCGGATTTAAATGAGTAGCCATCTCGTATCAAACGAGATCCAGATACAATGTTCATGCTCAAACTTGGCACAAAATAACAATTATTAAGGTTTATAACTAATCCCGTAGGTAAATGTAGAGGTAGCGTGCCGACTGCGATCACATCGACCTTGGAACCGTTCCCGACGCGCATCGTCACCTCGTCCTTCGCCAGTCTCCGCTTATTCTGTAGCTCCTGCTGTGAGTTACAAATATGAGCAACGACACCGGTATCAAATACCCAGGAGTTACTACGAGTACTGGTAAGGTACACATCAATTACATGTATATCAAATATACCTTTAGTGTTGCCGGCCTTCTTATCCGCTAAGTATTTGGGGCAGTTCCGCTTCCAGTGACCCTTCCCCTTGCAATAAAAGCACTCAGTCTCAGGCTTGGGTCCATTCTTTGACTTCTTCCCGGCAACTGGCTTACCGGGCGCGGCAACCTCCTTGCCGTCCTTCTTGAAGTTCTTCTTACCCTTGCCCTTCTTGAACTTAGTGGTCTTATTGACCATCAACACTTGATGTTCTTTCTTGATTTCAACCTCTGCTGACTTCAGCATAGAAAATACTTCAGGAATGGTCTTTACCATCCCCTGCATATTGTAGTTCATCACAAAGCTCTTGTAGCTTGGTGGGAGCGACTGAAGGATTCTGTCAATGACTGCCTCATCAGGGAGGTTAATATTCAGCTGGGTCATACGGTTGTGCAACCCAGACATCTTGAGTATGTGCTCACTGACAGAACTATTTTCCTCCATCTTACAACTATAGAACTTGTCGGAGATGTCATATCTCTCGACCCGGGCGTGAGCTTGGAAAACTAGTTTCAGCTCCTCGAACATCTCATATGCTCCGTGATGCTCAAAACGCTTTTGGAGCCCCGGTTCTAAGCTGTAAAGCATGCCGCACTGAATGAGGGAGTAATCATCAGCACGAGACTGCCAAGCATTCATAATGTCTTGGTTCTCTGGGACGGGAGCGTCACCTAGCAGTCCTTCTAGGACATATTGTTTCCTGGCAGCTATGAGGATGATCCTCAGGTTCCGGACCCAGTCCGTATAGTTGCTGCCATCATCTTTCAGCTTGGTTTTCTCTAGGAACGCGTTGAAGTTCAAGTTGACATGAGCGTTGGCCATTTGATCTACAAGACATATTTGCAAAAGGTTTTAGACTAAGTTCATGATAATTAAGTTCATCTAATCAAATTATTGAATGAACTCCCACTCAGATTTGACATCCCTCTAGTCATCTAAGTGTTACATGATCCGAGTCGACCAGGCCGTGTCCGATCATCACGTGAGACGGACTAGTCATCGTCGGTGAACATTCTCATGTTGATCGTATCTTCCATACGACTCGTGTTCGACCTTTCGGTCTCCGTGTTCTGAGGCCATGTCTGTACATGCTAGGCTCGTCAAGTTAACCCTAAGTGTTTTGCATGTGTAAAACTGTCTTACACCCGTTGTATGTGAACGTAAGGATCTATCACACCCGATCATCACGTGGTGCTTCGAAACGACGAACTTTAGCAATGGTGCACAGTTAGGGGAGAACACTTCTTGAAATTGTTGTAAGGGATCATCTTATTTACTACCGTTGTTCTAAGTAAACAAGATGCATAAAACATAATAAACATCACATGCAATTATATAAAGTAGTGACATGATATGGCCAATATCATATAGCTCCTTTGATCTTCATCTTCGGGGCTCCATGATCATCTTGTCACCGGCATGACACCATGATCTCCATCATCATGATCTCCATCATCGTGTCTTCATGAAGTTGTCACGCCAACAACTACTTCTACTTCTATGACTAACGCGTTTAGCAATAAAGTAAAGTAGTTTACATGGCGTTCTTCAATGACACGCAGGTCATACAAAAATAAAGACAACTCCTATGGCTCCTGCCGGTTGTCATACTCATCGACATGCAAGTCGTGATTCCTATTACAAGAACATGATCTCATACATCACAATATATCATTCATCATTCATCACAACTTATGGCCATATCACATCACATGACAATTGCTGCAAAAACAAGTTAGACGTCCTCTAATTGTTGTTGCATCTTTTACGTGGCTGCAATTGGGTTCTAGCAAGAACGTTTTCTTACCTACGAATAACCACAACGTGATCTTGTCAACTTCTATTTACCCTTCATAAGGACCCTTTTCATCGAATCCACTTCAACTAAAGTGGGAGAGACAGACACCCGCCAGCCACCTTATGCAAGTAGTGCATGTTAGTCGGTGGAACCGGTCTCACGTAAGCGTACGTGTAAGGTTGGTCCGAGCCGCTTCATCCCACAATACCACTGAAGCAAGATAAGACTAGTAGCAGCAAGCAAGTTGACAAGATCTACGCCCACAACAAAATTGTGTACTACTCATGCAAAGAGAACTACGCATAGACCTAGCTCATGATGCCACTGTTGGGAACGTTGCAGAAAATTAAAAAATTTCTACGGTTTCACCAAGATCCATCTATGAGTTCATCTAAGCAACGAGTCAAGGGAGTGAGTTTGCATCTACATACCACTTGTAGATCGTGTGCGGAAGCGTTCAAGAGGATGGTGATGATGGAGTCGTACTCGACGTGATTCGGATCACCGATGACCAAGTGCTGAATGGACAGCACCTCCGCATTCAACACACGTACGGTACGGGTGGCGTCTCCTCCGTCTTGATCCAGCAAGGAGGAAGGAGAGGTTGAGGAAGACAGCTCCAACGGCAGCACGACGGCGTGGTGTTGTTGGTGCAGCAGTACTCCGACAGGGCTTCGCCAAGCACGTACGGAGGAGGAGAGGTGTTGGGGAGGGGAGGGGCTATGCCTTAGCTTGTGGTGCGGCTGCCCTCCCCTCACCCCTCTATTTATAGGGGAAGGGGCAAGGGGGGCCGGCCCTCTAGGGGAAACCCTAGAGGGGGGCGGCGGCCAAAGGGAGAGGGGAAAGAGGGGAGGCTTGCCCCCAAGCTAGGGGGGCGCCCCCTTTAGGGTTTCCCCCTCCCATGCCTTAGCCGCATGGGCCTAGGTGGGGAGGCACGCCCAGCCCACCAGGGTCTGGCTCCCTCTCCCACACAGCCCATGTGGCCCCCCCGGGAGGGGTGGCCCCTCCCGGTGGACCCCGGAACCCTTCCGGTGGCCCCGGTACAATACCGTTATGCCCCCGAAACTTTCCGGAGTCCGTTTAACAACTTTCCATATATAAATCTTTACCTCCGGACCATTCCGGAACTCCTCGTGACGTTCGGGATCTCATCCGGGACTCCAAACAACATTCGGTAATCACATACAAGTCTTCCTAATAACCCTAGCGTCACCGAACCTTAAGTGTGTAGACCCTACGGGTTCGGGAGACATGCAGACATGACCGAGATGCTCTCAGGTCAATAACCAACAGCGGGATCTGGATACCCATGTTGGATCCCACATGCTCCTCGATGTTGTCATCGGATGAACCACGATGTCAAGGGTTCAAGCAACCCCGTATACTATTCCCTTTATCAGACGGTATGTTACTTGCCCGAGACTCGATCGTCGGTATCCCAATACCTCGTTCAGTCTCATTACCGGCAAGTCACTTTACTCGTACCGTAATGCATGATCCCATGACCAGACACTTGGCCACCTTGAGCTCATTATGATGATGCACTACCGAGTGGGCCCAGTGATACCTCTCCGTAACACGGAGTGACAAATCCCAGTCTCGATCCGTGTCAACCCAACAGACACTTTCGGAGATACCTGTAATGCACCTTTATAGTCACCCAGTTACGTTGTGACGTTTGGTACACCCAAAGCACTCCTACGGTATCCGGGAGTTACACGATCTCATGGTCTAAGGAAGAGATACTTGACATTGGAAAAGCTCTAGCAAACGAACTAACCGACCTTTGTGCTATGCTTAGGATTGGGTCTTGTCCATCACATCATTCTCCTAATGATGTGATCCCGTTATCAACGACATCCAATGTCCATAGCCAGGAAACCATGACTATTTGTTGATCACAACGAGCTAGTCAACTAGAGGCTCACTAGGGACATATTGTGGTCTATGTATTCACACGTGTATTACGATTTCCGGATAATACAATTATAGCATGAATAAAAGACTATTATCATGAACAAAGAAATATAATAATAACACTTTTATTATTGCCTCTAGGGCATATTTCCAACACACAGTGCATGGGAGCAGGAAGATTGCTTTGGAATGTGAAGAAGGGGATGCAGCTTATGCTGAGTCGGTTTGTGCCACAGAGGAGCTGAAATTTTACGAGGACAATGTTGATCCGACAGATATGACTTCTCTGAAAAAGCCAACTACTGAGCATGATCCGACGCTGAAATTTAAATCAGCTGAGGAGACGAAGCTGATTGACTTTGTTCCTGGCGATTCATCCAAATAGTTCAGCATCAGCGCTAACTTGGATCCAAAATAGGAAAGCGCGCTCATCAAGTTCATCCGTGGGAGCCGGGACATTTTTGCATGGAAGCCTTCTGACATGCCAGGTGTACTGAGGGAACTCGGTGAGCACACTCTTAATATAGATCCTAAGTTTAAACCGGTCAAACAGTTTCTCCACCACTTCAACAAAGACAGGCGTAAAGCTATTGGTGAAGAGGTAGCCCGGCTTTTGGCAGCAGGGTTTATCGTGGAGGTCTTTCACCCTGAGTGGCCAGCTAATCCGGTGCTGGTGCTTAAGAAAAAGGACACTTGGTGGATGTGTGTGGATTACACATACTTAAACAAGGCATGTCCAGCCGACTCCTTTGCTCTCCCTCGTATCGATCAAATTATTGATGCTATGACAGGTTGTTTCCGTTTGAGTTTTCTGGATGCTTATTCTGGTTATCATCAGATCAAAATGGCAGTTAAGGACCAGGAGAAGACAACCTTCATAACTCCCTTTGGAGCCTTCTGCTATGTATCTATGCCTTTTGGGCTCAAGAGTGCACAAGCAACTTATCAGCGTTGCGTCCAGAATTGCTGGCACAAACAGATTGGGCGCAATGTTCATGCATATGTGGATGATATTGTGGTGAAGTCCAGAAAGGAGGAAACATTGATAGGGGACTTGAAGGAAACTTGTGATAATCTCCGGGTTTATAAGATGATGCTTAATCCGGCCAAATGTGTCTTTGGTGTACTGGCAGGCAAGCTCTTGGGATTTCTGGTGTCTAACAGGGGCATTGAAGCTAATCCGGAGAAGATCACAACTATCACATCCCTGTCTAAACTGGCGCATATCAACGATGTGCAGCGTTTGGCAGGCCGGATTGCAGCCCTCAGCCGGTTTATCAGTCGCCTTGGGGAGAAGGCTATCCCTTTGTATCAAATGCTAAAAAAGATAGATGACTTCGTTTGGAGCGATGCTGCTGATAAAGCATTTGAGGATTTAAAGTGAAAGTTAGCTAGGCCACCTGTACTTGCGGCTCCGGTCGATAAAGAGCCCTTACTACTGTATGTGGCTGCTAATGCCCGGGCTGTCAGTGTGGCTATCATTGTGGAGCGCAAGGAGGCTGGAAAGGAGTATCCGGTTCAACGGCCGGTTTATTATATCAGCGGGGTGCTTATTGAGTCCAAACAGAGATACCCACATTGGTAGAAGCTGATGTATGGAGTTTTTATGGCAAGCCGTAAACTCAAGCATTATTTTCAGGGTCATCCTATCATAGTGGTTAGTTCAGCCCCCTTGGGAGATATCATCCAAAACAGAGAAGCAATGGGCCGGATTGCTAAATGGGCTATTGAGCTTGGACCTCATGGGCTAAAGTATACGCCTCGAACGGCAATCAAATCCCAAGCACTTGTGGACTTCATTAATGATTGGACAGAGTTGCAAGCACCGGAGGAAAAGCTAGACAACACTTATTGGACTATTCATTTTGATGGGTCCAGGCAATTGGAGGGCTCGGGGCTGGAGTCATATTAACTTCCCCACGAGGTGATAAGTTTTATTATGTTCTCCGTTGAATGTTCCCTTGTACTAACAATGCAGCTGAGTATGAGGCCTTGCTCCATGGCCTTCGGATGGCTAAGGAAATGAATTTGAGCCGGGTTAAGTGCTTTGGTGACTCGGACCTGGTGGCTCAACAGGTGTGTGGCACTTGGGTTTCCAAAGATCCACTCATGGCGGCATATAGATGGGAGGTGGATGCAGTGGTTGGTCATTTCAAGGGTTATCAGGTTGACCATATAGACCGGCTCAAGAATGAAGCGGTAGACGCTTTAAGTCACTTAGGCTCTTAACGTAAACTAGTGCCACCCAATACTTTTTTAGATGTGTTGCACAATCCGTCAGTCAAGATACCTACGGAGGAGGATTTGGCTGTCCCTGACCCCGAGGCTCAATTGGTGGCAGCTCTTCATGTTATTCTGGACTGGATGGTCCCATACCTGGCATACATGAACCGGGGCAAGTTACCAGACGACGAAACCTTGGCCCGGCAGATAATCCGGCGGTCCAAGTCTATGACCATTGCCAATGGGGAGCTACACATCATTGCAGCGTCATAGGAGCAATTCAGCGTTGTGTCTCTCCTCAAGAAGGTTGTGAGATTTTGCGTGAGATCCACGAAGGAGATTGTGGTCACCACGCCGGCTCAAAATCCTTGGTGGCCAAAGCTTTTCGTCACGACTTCTATTGGTTGACGGCTCATGCTGATGCTGAGGATTTGGTAAAGAGGTGTGATGGTTGTCAGAAGTTTGCACGACGCGCTCATGTTCCGGCTCAAGAATTAAGAATGATTCCCATCACTTGGCTGTTTGCAACTTGGGGGCTCGATATGGTTGGACCTTTCAAGAGGTCCAAGGACAAGAAAACCCACCTGCTGGTGGCGGTTGATAAGTTTACCAAGTGGGTAGAGGCAGAGCCAGTCAGTAAGTGTGATGCGGCCACGGCGGTTCAATTCATCAAAAAGGTGATATTCCGGTTTGGTTTTCCACACATCATTATCACTGATAATGGTACTAATCTGTCCAAGGGTGCTATGAAAGAATTTTGTCAACGAGAGCACATCCGGCTTGATGTGTCATCAGTGGCTCACCCCCAATCTATTGGTCAAGCAGAAAGGGCCAATCAAGAAATTTTGAGAGGTATCAAACCCCGGCTTATGGTTCCTTTAAAGAGGACGGCGGGTTGTTGGGTGAAGGAGTTACCTTCTGTGTTATGGAGTATCAACACCACACCAAACAGATCTACGAGTTACACGCCTTTCTTCATGGTTTACGGAGCAGAGGCAGTTCTCCCTAGTGACATACGTCATAACTCACCCGTGTGGCGGCTTATGTTGAAGCTGATAATGAGAAAGCACGTCAGGACTCATTGGACCTGTTAGATGAGGAGCGTGATCTTGCGGCGGCACGTTCAACGATTTATCAACAAGATCTGCAACATTATCATAGCCGCCGGGTTAAAACCAGAACTTTTCAAGAAGGTGATCTGGTGCTCCGGCTCATCCAGGATCAGACTGATATGAACAAGTTATCCCCACCTTGGGAAGGGCCTTTTGTGGTCAGCAAAAAATTGCACAATGGATCATGCTACCTTATAGATGTCGAGAGCACAAAGACTCACGTAAATCAGAGGAGGAGACCAAGCGGCCATGGAATATAGCTCATATTCGGCCTTACTATACTTGAGCCATAGGCTCTTTTTTATGTACATAATTATGACAATGTTTATATTATGATAAATATAATAAACCAGAGCCTCAACTAAAGCGGGGGCGTTGTTTTTTACATCAAGTATGTTTACATGGGGACTCCTGTTCATAAAGCGTAGTTCTGCTGATCTGTCTTATGAAGTCGCACATATAAAATCACTAGGGGGCTTGGTCGTATCCGAACCTTGGCTACACCACTTGATCGGCTTAAGGCCAAAGGGAAATCACTAGGGGGCTTGGTTGTATCCACACCATAGCTGCACCTCTTGATAGGCTTCAGGCCAACATGACATCATGTGGAGCCAAAGAGAGTGTTGCACTAGCACAACTCAAACATGGGCACCCACTAAGCACAACTCAAATGTTGCTTGGGGGCTCTTTGCTTCTCAAAGAACAAAGAGTCTGCACCCTTGCAATAGGCTATCAAGCCAGGCTTGGAAGCCAGGTGTATTCACCTAAAACCCCGGGTTATCCTGCCTCTTTAAGTAAGCCACTCCATCCAGGTAAACCTGGTATGACCCGTCGAACGTTTGACAAGTCAATCTCATAGACCCTGAACTTGTCAAAGTTAAAACGATGATTGGTTAAAGATTGAGGTCCATCTTAAAAGGCTTTGAAAAATGGTTTAACTCAGTGGTCTGGCAGCCCATGAAAAGCCTCGATTTAGGGCGTGGCAGCCCATGAAAAGCCTCGATTTAGGGCGTGGCAGCCCATGAAAAGCCTTTCATATTCTTTTTGTATTTTTTGCAAAGTTTTCTTCTCTTTTGATAATATTCATAAGTATTTTCTGATAAGCCGGCGTTTATTACAACTCGGCGTCGCTCACAATGCTATAATCCGGCGTTTAGTGCTCCAGTCTGGTTTTGACTACAAGTCACCAGTTTTTATATGGATAAAGCTGGTGTTTATCATAACCCGGTACGGTTTTATCATAAACCGGCAAATTTGGAAGGAGTCATCAATACTCCAGATTGGTGTTATCACCTCTTTTTTAAACCGCCATGGGTCAAACAAACGAGGTAACATGTATTTTCTATGTTATAAACAACCTTGGTTCTACATCCAGGTTATATATTTGGGCATCATGACGCGTTCAACGGTAAAACCTCCAGGACCCTTTTTCAATCTCTTACATACAAGAACAAGTTAACATACAGCCACTACGGATTATGCATATAATAAAAATCCCAAAGCATGGCGAGTTATCAGTATCTAGCAAAATAAGTATGCTCGATGGCATAACAGACAAAGTGTTTGAACTAGCCTATTACAAGGCGTTTTTATTCCCACACAGGATAATTGTTTCAGCAAGAATGGTAGGCTACGACGGACTAAACCGGCCTTCGGTTCAGGATTCATCACCAGGACGACCTGAAGATTGCGGGTCATCTTGAGTCGGTGCATCCTCCTCCTCTCTACCCAGTGGCTGGAAATCAATCATTGTCCAATCGATTCCAGTTAAAGCTTGGACCACGGCTTCTTCACTTATAAGGGGGGAAGGATCAATGTCAGGGGCATAAGTGTGCTTACGAATTGGCGGAATAAGATCCTCTACATCATGTATCGGTGCAGGATATCTTTTCTGATCAACATCATAAACCGGCTGATAATGAGACAGATCCATTTCATCCGCCAATTTGCTTGCTATGGGTCGCATTTCCCTTGTCAGTCTTCGGAGATCATCATTGTTAAATTCTGAATCGTCTCCCTTCACGCCGGGATAGCCTTGGCCAATATCTGCCGGTTCAAGATCTAGAATCCATGCCTTGGCCCGGACTAGCGAAGTCAGCGCGCCTGACCGTGCAGCTGATTTCTTAAGTTCATCCAACAGGGCGGGAAACATTGACAACTTCTCAATAGTTTGTTTTATCAACGTTGGAGGAGGCCTGTTGTAAGCAACAGTGCAAATAGCCCATTGGGATCCGGAATATAGCTGCTCTATCAAAGTATAGGTAGCCTTCAACTTCATCCGCATATCGGAGCCCAGATGGGTAATGCGGGTCCCTGTGACATTGCAAGCATCAGTAAACTGGTAACTAATAAGGTAAAGGTGACTTGAAAAATATCAGATGAGGACACTTACCGAATACAGCAAAGGTCATAGCGTTTATTTGCCTCTTTAAACCGGTCAGTTCCTCAACCACCGGTTCAAGGGCTGCTTCTGCGTCTTTGGACCTTTTTGCTAAAGAGGCCTTCTCTGTGTCCCAATCTGCACGTTCTTTCTTAAAGGTTTCCTTCAACTTCTCCATGGCTGCTAAGACATTAGCTAGTTCCTCCTTGGCTTTAGAAGCCTCCGCTTGCTGAGATATAATGTTTTCCTGAAGATCAGCGGTTTGGGTGTCTTTTTGCTCAGCTCAGCCTATAAAGAAAAGACATATCATCAATGGGCTGTATATATTTGAAGTACCAAGCATATAACAAGTTATGCACTTTGCACTTGGGGGCTAATGCCTACTCGCTTTGTTCTAGAAAATTATTTCAAGTCCCAAGTGTAATGCAAGCATTATTCTTGGCACTTGGGGGCTAATGTACATCTGCTCAAAGTAATAGTGGTTAAAGTCCCGGTTCACCTTGGAAAGATAAACCGGCCCTTGGGGACTACACAGGCGAAAGTTACAGGTTTACAATGCTAAAGTGTCGGTTCATTTTAAAAGGATCAACCAACCCTTGGAGGATAAGGATGCAGAGTTGCGCTATTATAAAGTCCCGGTTTTCGATTGTCATCATAAATCGGCCCTTGGGGACTACTGGAATTGGTGCTTACAATTGGACTTCAGAGAGAAAAAGTTATTACCTCATAACGTTCCTTCATTAAGTTCATTAAACCGGCTTCATAGTCACGGTTGGCGTGGAGACGGTTTAAAAAACCAGAATGGAGTTCTTGAGCGTTGAGATGAGCATAGCTAGGTAAATCGGTGCTCCGTTTGCCCTTTTCCATGATAGAACGTTCCTCCTTGGCGCTATGTTTTGACAGTGCAACAGGGTTACCAGGGGAGGTGTGGCCAATGCCAGTGATGATAACATCCTCCTCCTTGTCACCGGTAGTTGGCACTAGAGTGGATGGGATGTTAGCAGTCTTAGCCGAACTGGACGGACCAACTTCAGTACGGACCAGGCTCGTCGGTTCATCAGTATGGTCTGCTGTTTCCAACTCTGCTTGTTCATCAACATTATGATCTTGAGGGGGCGGTTCATCAAATGTGGCCTCGGTATCTGGACCTTCCGGTTCTGTAGTCGGCTCCGGTTCAATCACCACATGGTTGTCAGGCGGGTTATTCGCCCGAGCCTTCTTATTGGGTCTAGCCTTGGCTTTGAAAGAAAAAGATGCAAAGGTTAGCATAGCATACAAAGTGTAAAGCGTCAAAAGATTGAGTTGAAATACTTACCCAACAACGGTCTTAAGAGGAGGGAGTTGTGTGGCCGTCGATTCGCCGGATGATGAATGAGGTGTTCCCTGATAATTTGAATCGGATGGATTAAGGGGTTGTCGGAAATAGCCTTGCTACCTCTTGAGCACTGCGTTAGTTTTCCCCGAAGAGGAAGGGATGATGCAGCAAAGTAGCGTAAGTATTTCCCTCAGTTTTTGAGAACCAAGGTACCAATCCAGTAGGAGGCTAAGCGCGAGTCCCTCGTACCTGCACAAAACAAATAAATCCTCGCAACCAACACAAATAGGGGTTGTCAATCCCTATAAAGCCACTTACGAGAGTGAGATCTGATAGATAATAAAGATAATATTTTTGGTATTTTTGTGATAAATATGCAAAGTAAAATAAAGGCAAAGTAAATAGCAAATGAAATGCATGTTTCACACATATTTTATTTGCCATTTTATTGAGTGAGCATGTTGGTTTGCATATTTACTCCATTCGAGGACATCCATTTGTTTTTTTGATTATATTGGTTTTTGTTGGCCAAGTGGATGTACAAGAATGCCTAAGAACCTTCCCTAGCTATATATGCTTTCTTGTCTCAAATTCTTTTCATGCTATATCACAAAATTTGAATAAGTCTCTTTTGTACCCTCCGGGTGAGGAGCACTCGGAGCCACTGATCCGACATGTGTTGACCTCCAAAACCATCTTCATGCATTTCGGTCAGACCAACACACAAACGCGGTCAAACCAAAATCATTTAGATTGATCTAGGTTTTCATCTTGGTGCTACCGATTAGACCAACTCGGCGTCACCAATTTGCTATAACTGCAAGCAGTTGCACATCTCGGTGCCACCGATTTGTTCCACTCGGTGCCACTGACAGCATACGGGTATATATATCCAGCGCAGCCGTATGTTGAAAATTTCTTCAAACTTTACGACCCCACACCCAGTTGCTATCACCTCCCTGGTCTCCGGATCGTCGCCTTCATCTCCAGTGCGCCCTCATTGCAGGACTCCATAGCTGTCAACGGCAATCTACCCCTCTGTTGCCGTCGTAGGGGATCTCCACCAAGTTAGGGTGAGATTCGACCACCTCGTGCTTCATCTTCTCTGATTCAATGCACAAGGGTTAATGCCATGCATGTATCTTGCCATGAATGAAATTCTTCTATCCACCAGATTGGTTCCTTAGAATAGATTCAAGCAAAGATTTTAGGTTTAGGTTACCACCGAATGCATCTTGGACTGACTGATTAGGAATTTTCGGTTCCACCGATTTGGCTCTAGCCATTGCACTAGTACATCTCGGTTCCACAGAAACGTACTAATTGGTGAGACCGAAAGTAAAGTTTTAGTGAAACCCTAGCAACTCGGAGACACCCATCTCGTCCTGACCCAAATGGAGTGTTTTGGTTCTGTGGTTGCTTCGGTATCACCAAAATGACCAACTCGGTAGCTCCAAAATGCATTATGTGAAAACCTAAAACTAAGATTTGAACTGTTTTTTTAAATCATCTACTTTTTGTGACAACTCATCTACTCTGCACATACGCATCTATTCATAGGGTCTATTTGCAAGATGTCAAGTGGCAGTGATAGTCAGAACACGTTAGAGCAGAATGTTTATCTCAGTGAGGGATCAAGTCCAGCTGAGAGCTACTATGAAGGCATCAGAAGCTCTCTAGATCTGCCAAAGGTTGCCACCAAAACCAAAAAGAAGAGGAATTCAGATGATGAAAATGCAGACTTTGTGGCTACTAAGGCCACATCCAAGAAAAAGGCTATGATGAGAAAAGAGTATGGTACTTCTACTAGCACCAGGACCAGTGCCAAGGACATGACTACTATAAGAAAAGTACCTCTATCAAACGAAAACAAAGGCACAACTCCAAAGGAAACAATGACATTCACACTTAAGGAGTCAAGTGATGCAGAGGCTGATGCCAGCAAGAAGAAGAAGAAAAGGGCTAGGAAGGCAACTGTTGTAGTCATTGGCAAACCTTCCATGAGGGAAGATGATCATGATGAGGAGGAAGAGGAGGAAGAACCGGCACCTCCAGCAAAGACTCAGAAGCCAATGTCAGATGCTATGAAGTATGTTGCTCCCTCCAAGCCCAAGTCCAAGCCCAAAGCACCTGCTCCTAAGAGATCCACAAGAAACATCTCTGCTGATGAGAAGAACAAGGCCGCAGTGCCTGAGGTTGATGTTGATGATGAGCCACTAGTGCTCAGAAAGTTGAAGCCAAAGATTCCAGATCATGAGAATGGTCATCCAGTAGCTGAGAACATGATGCTCGGGAAGGATAAGGGTTCGCACCAGTGGAGGATGTCTGATTCGTACTCTGTCGGGAGAAGGATTGCTTGTGATTACCGCTTTCACACATGAGAACAATAGGATTTCTATGAGACTGTACTGCTTGATAAGAAGCCTATTGTCAGTGACATGAAATGGGTGGATTGGAAATACATTGATGCCAATGAAGACTATTTCCCCCATGTTCATGAGAGTTTCAAGCTTGCAGGAGTAGATTCATTTGTTGAGAATAATCTCACCAAATGGAATGATGAGATGATTATGCAACTCTATTCCACGGCTCATTTCTGTCCAGATGGGAGGATTGTATGATTGACTGAGGGATTGATACGTCCATTTTGCATCATGCTTTTATATTGATATTTGTTGCATTATGGGCTGTTATTACACATTATATCACAATACTTATGCCTATTCTCCCTTATTTTACAAGGTTTACATGAAGAGGGAGAATGCCGGCAGCTGGAATTCTGGACTAGAAAAGGAGCAAATATTAGAGACCTATTCTTCACAACTCCAAAAGTCTTGAAACTTCATCGAGCCTATTTTTGGAATATATAAAAGATATTGGGCGAAGAAAGAACCAGAGGGGGCCACCAGCCGGCCACAAGGGTGGAGGGCACGCCCTACCCCTGGGCGCGCCGCCCGAACTTGTGGGCCCCCTAGCAGGCCTCCGGTGCCCATCTTTGGCTATGTGGTGTCTTTTACCTTGGAAAAAATGAAGAAGAAGCTTTCGTGATGAAGCGCCGCTGTCTCGAGGCAGAACCTGGGCAGAACCAATCTAGGGCTCCGACGGAGCTGTTCTGCCGGGTAAACATCCCTCCAGGAGGGGGAAATTGTCGTCATCGTCATCACCATCGATCCTCTCATCGAGAGGGGGCCAATATCCATCAACGTCTTCACCAACACCATCTCCTCTCAAACCCTAGTTCATCTCTTGCATTCGATCTTGGTCCCAAAACCTCAGATTGGTACCTGTGGGTTGCTAGTAGTGTTGATTACTCCTTGTAGTTGATGCTAGTTGGTTTATACGGTGGAAGGTTGTATTTTCAGATCCTTAATGATAATTAATACTCCTATGATCTTGATCATAAATATATTTTGTGAGTAGTTACATTTTTTCCTGAGGACATGGGAGAACTCTTGTTATAAGTAATCATGTGAATTGGGTATTCGTTCGATATTTTGATGAGATGTATGTTGTCTCTCCTCTAGAGGTGTTATGTGAAAGTTTACTACATGACACTTCACCATTATTTGGGCCTAGGGGAAGGCATTGAGAAGTAATAAGTAGATGATGGGTTGCTAGAGTGACAGAAGCTTAAGCCCTAGTTTATGCGTTGCTTCGTAAGGGGTTGATTTGGATCCATATGTTTCATGCTATGGTTAGGTTTACCTTAATACTTCTTTCGTAGTTGCGGATGCTTGCAAGAGGGGTTAATAATAAGTGGGAGGATTTTCCAAGGAAGGGTAGCACCCAAGCACCAGTCTACCCACATATCAAAGTAACGAACGCGAATCATATGAGCATGATGAAAACTAACTTGACAACAATTCCCATGTGTCCTCGAGAGTGCTTTGCTTTATATAAGAGTTTGTCTAGGCTTGTCCTTTGCTACAAAAAGGATTGGGCCACCTTGCTGCACCTTAGTTACTTTATTTACTTGTTACCCGTTATGATTTATCTTATCACAAAACTATTTGTCACCGATAATTTCAGTGCTTGAAGAGAATACCTTACTGAAAACCACTTGTCATTTCCTTCTGCTCCTCGTTGGGTTCGACACTCTTACTTATAGAAAGGACTACGATAGATCCCCTATACTGGTGGGTCATCAAGACTCTTTTCTGGCGTCGTTGCCGGGGAGTGAAGCGCCTTTGGTAAGGAAACATTTATATAGTGTGCTGAAATTTACTATCACTTGTTACTATGGAAAATAATCATTTGAGGGGTTTGTTCAGGGTATCTTCACCTCGACCGGAACCACACTTAGTTGCTCCTCAACCTACTGCACGTACTAAAAATATTTATTATGAATCCCTTCGAGTATGATAGAGAAACTGCTAGCTAATCCTTATGCAGGAGATGGAACATTACATTCCGATATGCACCTAATCTATGTGGATGAAGTTTGTGGATTATTTAAGCTTGCAGGTATGCCCGAGGATGTTTTCAAGAAGAAGGTATTCCCTTTATCTTTGAAGGGAAAGGCATTTACATGGTATAGGCTATTGGATGATATTGGATCAAGGAACTACAACCGATTGAAATTGGAATTTCATCATAAGTTTTATGCTATGCATCTGGTTCATCATGATCGGAATTATATATATTTTGGCCTCGTGAAGGAGAAAGTATCACTCAAGCTTGGGGGAGGCTAAGTCAATGTTATATTCATGCCCCAATCATGAGCTCTCAAGAGAAATTATTATTCAAAAAATTTATGCTCGGCTTTCTCATAATGATCGATCCATGCTCGATACTTCTTGTACTGGTCCTATATGAAGAAGGATATTGAATTCAAGTCGTAGTTATTGGAAAGAATTAAACACAACTCTGAATATTGGTATTTTGATGAAGGTAAGGAGTCAGGTATAAACCTTAAGTTTGATTGTGTTAAATCTTTTATGGATACCGATGCTTTTCGTGATTTTAGCACTAAATATGGACTTGACTCTGACATAGTAACTTAATTTTGTGAATCTTTTGCTACTCATGTCGATCTCCCTAAGGAGAAGTGGTTTAAATATCATCCTCCCATTGAAGTTAAAGTAGTTTAACCTATTAAAGTTGAAGAAGAAACTGTTATTTATAATGTTGATCCTATTGTTCCTACTGCTTACATTGAGAAACCACCTTTTCGTGTTAGAATAAAGGATCATGCTAAAGCTTTAATTGTGGTTAACGAAAGCAATATTAGAGCACTCAAACCTTCTAAACAAATTAAAGTTGAACCTAGTATTGCTATGGTTAAAGATCTCTTGGTTGACAATATTGATGGGCATGTTATTTATTTCTGTGATGAAGCTGCTAGAATTGCCAAACCCGATATGAAAGGTAAACATAGACCTATTGTTGGCATGACTGTTGTTTCTGTTAAAATAAGAGATCATTGTTATTAGGGCTTATTTGATATGGGTGCTAGTGTGAGTGCAATTCCTTATACCTTATACAAAGAAATTATGAATGAAAGTGCACCTCCTGAGATAGAAGATATTGATGTTACTATTAAGCTTGCTAATAGAGATACTATATCACCAATTGGGATTGTTAGAGATGTTAAAGTCTTGTGTGGGAATATAAAACTCTAGACAGTGTCCAGAGAAATTATGCTACCACTGAAAAAAAATTTAGCAGTTGTATTTGCATGTGATAAGTTCAGACCTTATATTGTTGATTCCAAAGTAATTGTTCACACTGATCATGCTGCTATGAAATATCTTATGGAAAAGAAAGATGCTAAACCTAGACTTATTAGATGGGTTCTCTTGCTACAAGAATTTGATTTGCATATTGTTGATAGAAAAGGAGCTGAGAACCCTGTTGCAGACAACTTGTCTAGGTTAGAGAATGTTCTTGATGACCCACTACCTATTGATGATAGCTTTCCTGATGAGCAATTAAATGTCATAAATGCCTCTCATAATACTCCATGGTATGCTGATTATGCTAATTATATTGTTGCTAAATTTATACCACCTAGTTTCACATACCAGCAAAAGAAAAAGTTTTTCTATGATTTAAGAACTTTTGGGATGACCCACACCTTTATAAAGAAGGAGTAGATGGTGTCATTAGACGTTGTGTACCTGAGCATGAACAGGAACAAATCCTACGCAAGTGCCACTCCGAGTCTTATGGAGGACACCATGTTGGAGATAGAACTGCACATAAGGTATTGCAATCTGGTTTCTATTGGCTCACTCTCTTTAAAGATGCCCGTAAGTTTGTCTTGTCTTGTGATGAATGTCAAAGAGTTGGTAATATTAGTAGACGTCAGGAAATGCCTATGAATTATTCACTTATTATTGAACCATTTGATGTTTGGGGCTTTGATTATATTTGACCTTTTCCTTCCTCTAATGGGTATACACATATTTTAGTTGGTGTGGATTACATTACTAAGTGGGTAGAAGCTATTCCAACTAGTAGTGCTGATCATAACACTTCTATTAAGATGCTTAAAGAAGTTATTTTTCCAAGGTTTGGAGTCCCTAGATATTTAATGACTGACGATGTGGTTCACATTTTATTCATGGTGCTTTCCATAAAGTGCTTGCTAAGTATGATGTTAACCATATAATTGCGTCTCCATATCATCCTCAGTCTAGTGGTCAAGTAGAATTGAGCAATAGAGAGATTAAATTAATTTTGCAAAAGACTATTAATAGATCTAAAAAGAATTGGTCTAAGAAACTTGATGGTGCTTTGTGGGCTTATAGAACTGCTTATAAGAATCATATGGTTATGTCTCCATATAAAATAGTTTATGGAAAAGTGTGTCATTTACCTCTTGAGCTAGAACATAAGGCATATTGGGCTATTAAAGAGCTCAACTATGATTTCATACTTTCCCGTGAGAAGAGGTTATTTGACATTAGCTCACTTGATGAATGGAGAACCCAAGCCTATGAGAATGCCAAGTTGTTTAAAGAAAAGGTTAAAAGATGGCATGATAAAAGGATACAAAAGTGTGAGTTTAATGTAGGTGATCATGTTTTGCTATACAACTCTCGTTTAAGATTTTTTGCAGGAAAGCTTCTCTCTAAATGGGAAGGTCCTTACATTATCGAGGAGGTCTATCGTTTTGGTGCCATAAAAATCAACAACGCCGAAGGTAAAAATCCGAAGGTGGTAAACGGTCAAAGACTCAAACATTATATCTCAGGTACTCCCATAAATGTTGAGACCAATATAATTGATACCGTAACCCCGGAGGAGTACATAAGGGACACTTTCACTGGTGCGCGTCGGTCCTAAACAAACAATTTTTAACCCCTTTCCTCGACGGCATTTGGAACCGTCGCCAAGTGAGTGTGTGCGATAGCGTGTCCTTCGCACATGAACCAGAAATCGTCAAGGATAGGCCCTCCTGGGACCCAGGCTGGGGCCATGTGCGATCAGGCGAGACATCGAAACCCAATCATTTCCGTAGGTATGTACATCCCACAAGGTAATCCGAGAAAATCATTTCCGTAGGTATGTACATCCCACACGGTGAATCCAGAAAAACATTTCCGTTCGTATGTATATCACACACAGTCAGTCCAAGGAATACGTTTCCGTTCTTGGGTACATCCCACACAGTGAATCCAGGGAACACGTTTTAGTTCGGATGTACATCCCACACAGTTTTATGTGTAGGCTCGTGTGTGAAAGGTGTAACTATCACACACGGTTTGCCATGGTTAACTATTTTCTTTTATCAACTATATCACACACGATTTGATGAAGAAAACTGTGTGGCATTGGGCTATCCATCGCGAGCGCTTTTTTTGCTAGAACCATTTGCAAAGGTCCATGACACATTTAATAGGTTTATTAGTTTACAATTAATAATTCTAGTATTACGCAAATTCACATTTCATATCCAACAGCTATTTGCCAATTTCATACCAAGCACATAAATATTTTATAACACCACAATACGGTAGCTACTTGAAAACAACACAATACAACATATAGCTAATTCAACTTCATAAGAACAATATATTCATTTCCCTAATTGAGATCATCCAGGTTCGTCTTATCCACATCTGCTTTCAGTTTAGTAAGAACCCGTTTTGCACGGGCCAACTGGGAAAGTGCCTCCTCCTTCGCCAACACCATCTTAGCAAAGTCTGATTAAAAAAAAAATCTAAGCTCATTCTCCACCTTCAACTTTTTATGCCGCATCTTGAAATATGCTTCAGCGTTGACAACACTCTCTCTAAGCCTACGTGTGCTCTCTTCCTCATACATGCTCCAGAGCTTCGCTAGGCACATCTTCAAAGACTGTGGCCGCTGTTGATCAACCCACTCCAAGTAAGAACACTTCCGTTCATCCTATAATATTTAAAACTAGATCAATAACAATTGTAGGGGAAATGGGTTTATAGCAACATAGAAAATCACCTATGCTTATTTTTAAAAACTGAAGAAACATGTTAATTATGACATATCTTCTCAAAAAGATCAATGTGCAAATGAAATAATTGGTACTGAGACAACAACCAAATTCTGGAACATCAGAAGCTATAATTAACTACAACGACACTACAAGTTCTTACTCATGTACAATAAATAACAAAATTGAACATTTTATGAGGAAGGTAAATATAACTGCAACATCATAGCGACAGTGTTTGGATGACAGCAAATTGATATTAACAGGTGTGTACATGCACAAATTTAGTAACATAGAACTAATAGCACTAAGGCCGTCCACTATGTATGCCAAAACTGGGGTAAAGACAACTGTTGCTACATCTCGCACCAGTGCCCTGCACTGGCGAGCCGATGCAGCGGAAAAAATAGGGACCCGGACTCCGGAGCACGTAGTTGCTCCGATGCCCAGTTCCTTCATGCCATAAAGATTTAGTATTTTACTGCTTGGTTGCTCGGATGTGTGGACCAAAGTTGGCTGCACAAAGTGCTGAAGCGGTGCCAAATAATTTTCTAATGGCACCGCTGATGAGATGGCAAAAATTTAAGATACTAGGTACAAACTGTGACACTGTCTTAGGATGCGTTTGGTTGAAGGTGTGGTATGAATGGGTTGGGACCGTGATAGTGTCTAAATCACATCTAACAAATGATTTGTAACAACGAAAGAGGGTCTAACCTTCCACCGTCCATAGAATCAAATGCAACTAGCTTCACGCATGGAGATTGATGGTGACAACGAGCAGATAGATCTTCAGCCACCCCGCTCCATTCGTTGCCATTGATGGTCTTAGGGAGCTACAAGAGGAAGAAATGACTAAAATCGACCGCTCGGTAAGAATCCTTCATTCCAAGTCATAGCCTGAGAGAGAGAGAAGAGAGGCATACCCGGGTGGTGAAGGAGTAGTCGCCAGAGGAGGAACCGCTGGAGATGTCTTTGAAGAATACTATGACGACCCCGACGGTAGGATGCGAGACGGCGAGAGCGAGGAAGTGGCTATAGCTTAGCAAGGAAGGAAGGAGGAAACAGGGGAAATGTGACTTGTGGTCGGGGAGAAAAGGGGGTGGGGAAGGGGGCGGGGGTAGATATTTTGGCGGTAGGCCAAAATTTTGGAAATATGGAGGGAAACTTTGCGCACGGTGCCGCTGAACCTTTCACTTTGAATGATTGTGTGCATCACAAATGATTCTTATGCTTTACACGCATGGGATGAGTTTTATAATTCAAATTTTGGTGGAAATTTCCCCGGGTACGTCATTGCATAATTTAACATCGCTTGCTAATTTGGGCACACAAAAGAGTGTATAGAAGATAGACCACACTTACTGAATCGAGCAATTTTAGTAATTAAACAGAGCCAGTTGACCTAAACATTGCTAAACAAAAGACCAGCATTAAAAACAAAGCCTAAGTACGCATAATTTTAACAAATCCGCCACCGCGCCGGCCTATGCATCGTCGGTGTGAGATGAGACGTCGATGACTTGTCCTGGCGACATGCCGCCGTTGGTGGACTCCGCGTCCCCCCTGCTGAAGTCGACTGCGTCCTCGTCCTCGGCGCCGCCCTCAAGGTTGTAGTACTCTTAGTAGTGGCTGCTCCAGAGCTCGCGTTGGTACTCCACTGTCGATTCCTCGATGGACAGACTCTTCTCTACCTCGACCTCGGCCACGCGCAACTCCTCCTCTCGGCGCTCCTCGATCTCCGCCGCCTCCTGCATCTCCAGCTCCCGCTCAGCGACATGAGGAAGCAGGTGCTCCATGGCCACCGCCGCCTTTTCATACGTGGGTTGCATGCTGGAGTCTGAGGTGGCCTGGAATATCTTGGCGTGTGCATCCTCGATCTTGGCGTGGATGACCTCGACCCGGGCCAGGGCGACATGAGCGGCACGGACGGCAGCTCGAGCGCTCTCGGTGTTTGCAGTCACAGCAGCAACTGCAGCCGTCTCGGCTGCTGTAGCTGCCCTGTCGGCTGCCGCAGATGCCCTCTCGGCGGAAGCGGCCGCGCTCAATGCAGATGCAGTGACACTCTCGGCGTAGGCGGCTGCGCTCT
>NC_041382.1:622248113-622269882 GCF_002162155.2 Triticum dicoccoides
GGCGTCATCTTTGCAAGAAGGGGGTGCACGAATTGGGGTCAAGATTCGTCGATTCGGGGATTGCCGGCACTGGAGCAAACGAGTCGGTGAAGCTTAAGGAGGGAGACTTAAATAGACCTAGATATTTTCATCGCAAACGGTTCCTTGAAAACAATTTTGTGTGATGATGTAGATATTTTTTATTAGTTGTGAAAGACGAATTTGGAGTAAGTGGCAACAGATGGTGTTTTAAATGTACGAGAAATTTTGTAGTACTAATACAACTATCATGTCAAATTTTGGAAAATTTCAGGGTTCATTTGACCTTTTAAGACATTTAAGTGATTTTCTAGCCATTTAATGACCGTAATTAAAATTGAACTACATGTACATGCAACAGCTAACCATAACGGTTTGAAAACTCATATTTTGTGTACTTGTGTGCGATTTAATTCCATGCGCAGTAAATTAGAAGGAATTTTCAAACATATTGGTCTCAAGGCATGGGCACACATGCATGGAGTAGCATGGCATTTTAATTCCAAAAAATTAAAAAATGATCAGAAAAACATGAAACCTTGCTTGATTTAATGTGGTAAAAAAATTGGCCTGTTTGATGAAAGTTTGGACACACACCCCTCACAAACCGGAGCAACTCACTAGAAGGCGCATGGTTCCGAGAGGAAACAATGCATGTTTGGTGACGAACGAGAGATAGCTTCCTCTTACGGCCTTCAATTTTTTTCTATGTTTAACATGCACTACTACAACTGTAATGTTAAATTTTGGAAAATTCTAGGGGTCATTTGACATTTTAAAGACATTTAAGTGATTTTCTATCCATTTAATTCAAATTTGAACTACATCTACATGCAACACCTAACCATAACGGTTTGAAAAATCATATTTGTGTACTTGTGTGCGACTTAATTCCATGTGCAGTAAATTAGAAGGAATTTTCAAACATATTTGTCTCACGATATGGACACATGCATATGTATGCATGGAGTGACATGGCATTTTAATTCCATAAAATTTAAAAAATATTAGAAACACATGAAACCTTGGTTGATGTAATGTCATGCCACCAAGATGATGTGGTAAAAAATTGGCATGTTTGACGAAAGTTTGGATGCACACCCCTATAAGTGCATCTAGTGCCACCCCTAGTTGGTTTTGGACTATTGACGACAAATCTGGTTGAGGGACTATTGTGTTTGTGAGAATTGCAGGATAACACAGGTAGTAGTCCCTCATTGATTCGGTTTACCTACCGGAGATGACCCCTAAAAATGTATGAAGACACTAAAGACAAAGGTGGTATGTGGAGATATTCACATTGAAGACTATGACAAGAGAAGACATCGCGTGAAGACTATGGAGCGCGAAGACTTAGTTGCTTCGTTGTTTCCTTTTCTTCTTTGTTGAATCATAGGAACCACCGTACTGTTAAGTGGGGTCCTAGTGAACAAAGTCAGAGTGACTGAAGTGATGCTTAACCAAAATCCTATGTCTTCGAGCAAAGACAATGAGAGCAAATCTTATCCAGAGCTTGATGAGTCAGCTTTACTTGTAGCCCAAGTAAAGTTGCCGCGTGTTGTCGGCGTTCTGGGAACGGGTGTCCCCAGACTTGCCTGCCTGCGGCCTGCGGCGTGGCTCAGGTGGGGGCCCAGCATGACCCATCTTCATCAGCCCAAGCTCAAGAACCTCACGAGGGGTCGAGCCTCGCAGGGCGAACGATAGGAAGCTTCCTCAAGAGCGGCCTCATCAGGCAGGCTCGGGAGGAGGCGGAGAGATCAATGCAAGGGTACCTCGCGAGGATCCCATGACGCAAGCCATGACGATCAAGGCCAGGCGGGCGCCGGCCTACGCAGGGTCCTTGTTTCCCCTTTGGTGCAAAGGGGGCGAGCACAGGCTAAGGTATCAGGCAAAGGTTACCATTCCGGTGCAACGAGACCAAGACTAGCCGGACGACCGGACGAAGGTCACCGTGGATCCCAAGACGGCGTCATCACCAGTGCTTTTGGCAGCCGAAGACCACCTTTGGTTAGGATAACTTGTACTAGATGTTCCCCTTCAAAATGGCCAATTGTTGGCGCCCTTCCCGCTCAATTATTCGGGGAGAGGCCCAGGGCCTCTATAAATAGAGCTAGCCTCCACAAAGGAGAGGGAGGGGAGAAGAACCCAGTAGAGAGGGGAGAAAAGGAGAGAGAAGGAGAAAACCCAGCAGAGACTAAGTAGAACACACCACACCAGCTCAAGAACACCCCTCGCGAGGCTGTTCTTCCCTTGTACTGTCCATCATTAGCCCCAGAGGCAATCCACCACACCACACACTGGAGTAGGGTATTACAGCACAATGGTGGCCCGAACCAGTATAAACCTCGTGTCTTTTGTATTGTTCATCATTTTCATCTTAGTTCGCATGAGAGGATCGGACGTAGATCGGTAGGGGAGAGATCTCCGCGCGCACCCCAGTGTTCGAACCTCAAGGGTCTGCCGGAACCCGAAATCCGACATTTGGCGCGTCGGGTAGGGGTGCGCCGGAGTCCTTCTTCCTCCACGGCGCGTTCCGCCGCTCCGCCACCCAGATGTCAAGCAACCCGGCTGCCAACACCGACCGCTAGGCGGCGTGGCCCGCCCACGCCGTGTCGCCGTCTCAGGGTGACCTCAACCTTGCACCTCAGACAGCTCGCGCTCCGCAGGGCACTGTGGGATGCGGGCGACGCGGCCAGACGCCGCCTGCCCTCACGCCACGACAGGTGCGGGCCGCAGCAAGGGCCTCAAACCACGCTGCTGCCACGGCACCATACACCTGACGGGAGCAGGCGAACTCCAGGGCCATGCTCACGGTGGCCCGAGAGCTACTACGGTGCCGCTTGCTGGAAGGCGGCCGCGACGTGTTGTTGGAGCGAGTGGCCGAACTCCTGGACGCCGCCGCCTCAGGAGCGCCCCCTTTATGCATCCAGCTGCCGCCCCAGATCCAGGACAGGTCGCACGACGGCATTATGCGCGCCCACACGATTTCAGGCGGGCCCCAGGGCCGGTCCAGCGCCAACACCTCCTCTAGCACCGGGCGGCTGATCGCGCCAGCCCTTCCCCAGGCCAGCGAAGGGATGCTCACCGCGGCCTTTGGCCTCGGCAGACCACCGTGTCATCACATACAAGGTGACGCCCCAAGCTAGACTGCGTGGCATGCGGGGCGCTACAGCGAGGTCCACGAGGTGGTCGCCCCGGAGGCATATGTACCCCGCATGGTGTATCAAGGGTGCGAGCTGGAAGAAGGTCATGGCTCGTTCCTCGTGATCGGCTGGGACGAGGAGGCGCCGGAAGCCGAGCTCTTTCAGGAACCCCAAGAGAGCATCGACAATCGCGCCGACGGCAGCAACTATCGGGTACCACTCATCCCTCAGGAGCAAGCTTATGCTAACCATGGGTCGCAGGAGGTACAGGTCGCCGCAGCGGATGGCTGCCCCAACGCTGCAGCCTCTTATCCCTCAGGAGGAGGGTGCAGGAGGCTGCAGGAAAGGGGCCAAGATCCAGGCTCACCCTCGCGGCGGTCGGGTCAAGGTGTTCTCAGGAGGTAGGCCCTCTGTCGGGGAGGTGCCCCATGGCCTGCCCCCGGCGGAGGACCCGTGGTCGTCGGGGGAACCGCTGGCGACCGCTCTACCCCATTGGCGTCGTCCTTGGTTTCCGGTCGCCGTCAATGGCGGCAGAGTGAGGCGCAAGGCGGGGCCCTCGTCTGGCGATATGAAGCAAGGCCCGTACCTGTGAAGAAGGCCCAGTGCCTGTGAAGCTCGCCGCCTCATGACACTCTCACATAATAATGAGTGGGGCTGTACACGCCCCGGAGTCTCAGGAGCGCCGGCCTCAGGCCCTGGGGCTCCCACCCACGCCCAGTGGCAGCACTTAGCTCCGCGTTGGTGAGAAGACGTCGAAGACTAGACTAGGTGCCGGACGTAGCTTTTTTGCTTTTCTTCTGCCTTTTTGCTTTTTTTGCTTCTTCCTTGTCGGCAAGTTTCTTCGATTTGGATTTAAGTTGGATTTAAGTTTGAATCTTGCGTGCATTCGGGGAGGGGGTGTTTAGTCTCGTTCGAGCAATCTCTCGCGTTCTGGTTTTGGATTTACGCCCCAAGCTAGCATCAGCAGCCCCCCCCCCCCCGCACGAGCCCCTCGTGAGCCGGGCCGGGCCAAGCACGCCTACAACCGGGACCACTGTCTCCGCACCCTCTCCGGAGGTCCACATCACAGGATCAGTAGGTTAATCGAGGGACGCCGGAGGTGTAGCATCCCCCCACATGCCCGATCAGGGCACGCCAGGGCCGGAAGGTAAACAAATCAACCGAACCATCACCGGGCTAGCGACTAAACTCGCGCATAACATTGTGCTCACCAGAGTACGGATTACAACTCTTTACATGAGGGGCCTCCCCTCCCAAAATGCTCTTATATTCTTCAGGACCAAGCCCGAGTCTTCTTCATGCAGGATAAACTGTGGAGACATGCGGTCAGTTGGACATATCGCTCACCGCGTCTTCTGGGGCATCCTCGAAAGCGTCACTGGCATCACTGACGTCGTCTCCCCCACCACCCACGTTTCCGTCAGCGCCAGGCTCATCTATAATGCCGCCTTTGTCAGCGCCCACGACCACACCATCGTCATCAGTCGCGAAGGCCCTGACGAGGGCGTCCACGTTGTTCTTCACCCACTGCGCCAGGTCGCCCCGGACAGCTATGGGCACAGGCGCGATGGCAGCATCAAAGTCGAAGTGGGGGTCCATCTCCTGTAAATGGCTGAAGACACGGGAGAAGGCACGCCTGAGCAGGGCTAGGCTCCTCTCCTCAACAAGCCCGCGGGCTCTCTCGGAACTATCCTCCAGAAGCGTCACCACATCAGTGAAGAACCGAAGATTGCCTGCGTAGCTGGCCTCGTGCGGCTCCTTAGCGGCAGCCTCGCAAATCTCGCCTAAGGCTGAGTTGCCCTCTCCCTGAGCGGCTGAAGCATGGGAGCATGCTCGCGCTCCAGAACCCTCCGCTGGCGGATATCGTTCTCGTTCTGCCGCGCGATGGCCTCGGCGTCATCGACCCTCCATTGAAGAAGAAGGAACTCCGCCTGGGAAGAGGACAACTCTGCCTGTGCCGCACCAAGGGCGGCTGTGGAGGAATCCGCACGCCGCGTCTCTTCAACCAACTTGGCCTTGATGGCCGCTGTCCTGCCCTCAGCCTCGGCCCCGATCAGCAACAACCTCGCCTCATATTCGCGCTCGAGGACCGGGCGAGCTCCCGCCACACGGTGGTCGACCTCTTCCTGGACCCGGGCTTCGCACGCCGCAACGTCGTCCTCCGCCTGGGCCGCCAGGCGCTCCCTCGTCTCCAACCGCTCCAGGTCAAGGCTGCGCTCGGCGGCCTCGAGTGTCAGCGCCTCCTCGCGCCTCTGGAGCTCTGCCTGGTCGACGGCGGCCTCCTGCATCGACCCAAGGGCCGCGTGGCGCAGCTCTATTTGCTGCTCCAGGGAGTTGCTCCGGGCTTGGAGCTCCCATACGCGCTCCTCCGCATCCTTGCGTCGTCGGTCTGCCTCCCGAGCCTCCTCAACGGCCCGGGAGCAGGCCTCCCGCGAAGCCGCTAGCGATGCTTCGGCCTTCACGTTGTCGAGGTCACGTTGATGACACGCGAGGGCAATGGCAACCTTCAGCTTGCGCCTCTCCTCAGCAAGGCGCAGGCCTTCAGCCTCGAGGCATGCATCCTCGGCACCAAGCTCCGCCCCGACCTGGTTCATCGCACCCGCCGCCCCCTGGAGGAACTCTTCATGAAGGGCACGACGCTCCCGAGCGTGCCTGAGCACGTCTTCCACATCACCCTCTTCCGCTGGAGCATGCAGAGGGCCCCGAGGCAATAAGCCCCCTCCTGGCATGGGGCAGGGGGCTGCCGCCCCGGCCGTCGCCGGATGGACCGCCCTGAGAGTCCGGCCCGATGTCGATCCACCCACGGAGGAGGAGCCAAGGACAGACCTCATCCATTCGCCTTCTATGACCAGAGAAGGGGTGCGGGGCAAGCCCGACGCGCCCTAAGAAGACTCGCGAAGAAAGGGCATCGGGCGAGCAAGCTCGAGGCGCCCTATGGAGCAGATCACTCCACCAACCGGTCCAGCAGCGAGGGCGCCACCCGAGCTCGGCTGTAGCGACCCGACCCGAATGGATCAAGTCTCTGTGCTTAAGTGTCATCCCTGGATTGGTATGCTGACACACACAGTACTCGAGGATTTATAACAGAGGTAAATCACATGTATAAGTAACGTAAATACTATTACCTCAATCCAAATAGCGGAAGTAACAAGGTTGTGGATTCCCATCAACACCAACGGCAAAATTGAGTATAGAAATCATAACCCTAACGTATCACTTACTCGTCGTAAGATAATCCTGCAACATGAGACGTTGCAGCCACAAAGGGTCAGTACATTGAATGTATTGGCAAATTCACACTCTAGAGCAATGATGAATAATGGCTATCACTACATGCATATATGGCTGGTGGAAAAGCTCTACGGTTATAAGGTTTTTGCGAAAAGCCAATTTTTCCCTACTACAAAGGAATAAATTTTATTTAACTATCATGGTGGTTGTTGAAAATTGAGAATGGTTGACAGCATTCTCAATCCCAATTAAGTAACATCATTAAACCCAACAAAATTATTTAAAGTCACATGATGAGATTCACATGATAATCCAGGTACTAGATACTCAAGACGTGCATAACCGGGGACACGGCTAATCATGATTAGTTTATACACTCTGCAGAGGTTTGCGCACTTTTCCCCACAAGACTCGATCGCCTCCGTTTGGTTTCTCGCACTACATGGTGTTTGAGAATACGGATGACCGAGACATAGTCTTTCAGAAGCGCTAGCACCTTACAATGGATAGACCGTTACACCTACTTTCCCCTACATTTGCTAGTCTACCCTGTAAGAGTTCGCACGACTTCATCAACTATGCTAGAGCCCATAATAGCTTGTGGCTGCACACGGAAGTTTCTAGTATGAATAATCTCATGATCCCTTTGAGCCTGGGTGGTGGTCCATAAAAAACAGGCAATCCTGGTCTACCCAGGTGCCTAGACAGGCAATCCTGGAATACCCAGGTACCTCAATCCACCCAGATGTGTGTTTAAGTTGCCACCTTAAGTAAACCATTAATTAACAATCTCACATTTGTCATGAATACTCTCAAAACCCAATCCACGTCTACGAGCATAGCATGGCAATGTAAGCATAATGTAATAGTAACTCCCAAGGGTTTGAGAATAAACAGGTAATAGGTTCCTACCTCATCAACTACTTCCCAATACCCCCATGTTATCGATCCTACTCATGCAATGTTTCAGGGTGAAACTAATGCATAAAAACTGGGTATGAAAGGGGATATGATCAAAGTGTGAACTTGCCTGCAATGTTGATGAAGATGATTCGCACTCGTAACTCTTGATAGTTCTACTCGTCACACTCCGGTCAATCTATCGTAAGCAAGCAATAGTAACCACACATAAGCAATCACTCAAAAGATGAGAAAAATCGAAGAAGACAATTCGGAAAACATCAAAACCAAGCAAATAACTCTTGCAACATAAAACAATTTCTAACAGTACCAAAATTATTGAATTTGGCCTTATCAGAAAGTTTAGGTCAAGAGCTTTAATTTGCAAAAAGAATCAACTCAAACGGAGTTACGGATAAAAAGATATGATCAAAAGAAGTTTGAATATGAATTTGAACAAAATTTGAAATTTGAAAATTTCAAAAAGTTGCTGTGATAGGTTCACTGGATAGGTGAAAACAAGACGAAACTATAGGCGCTGGTTTCATCTAATTTGGATAAACGAGTGAAAAATTATGGCTATTTGAAAAATCAGGGCCAAGCTGTTTTACGAAAAAAATAGCTACGGTTAAGGTCTAACGTATAAATACGTAGACTAATTGATAATCTAATTATTTTATCGTATTAGTCTAAAAATAATAAACTATGGAAGTATATGAAGAAAAAAATAAAGAAAGAAAGATACCTTTATAAGGCAGAGAAAAGACGACTTTGAAGAGAGAGGAGACAACTTCCAGAAGTTGCGCCAGAGAGGAGAAAAATATTTTTCTTAAATGGATCTAGTCAAACCAAAATATTGATTTAACCCGAATCGGATGATTTTTGGAGGCTCTATGGGTCTATTTTTATTGGTGGAAAAGAGGCTTAGGAATCAAAGGCTAGGCAATGTGGGACTAAATGTAGACGAAAATATATGAAACAAAGAACAAAAGAGGCGATGGGCCTAAAGGCCTTCGGTCGGCCGCGCGCACGCTGCGGTGCAGCTTTTTTTTGTTTTCTTTACAAAATTCGGCCTAAGAAAAAATAAAAAAAGAAAAGGCTGGCTGGGCCTAGCCTATTTAAGAGAAAAAACAATGGGGTGCCAGAAGTACTATACTGTGCATGTAGACGACAATTAGTTTCAGGCGCGCGCGCAATTTTTTTAAACAGAATGCGATAAACTAAAAAACGAAAATAAAATAAAACTTTACATAGGCATATTATATATAGGAATTTTCAGAAAAATGTTTTCTACAAGATGAACATTTTCCTAGCATTAAATAAAATTCACACAAATTCAGATAATTCAAAGAGTGCTACTGGTCTAATAAAATCCAATAAAAATCATTTTAGAAATATCAAAATGATTTCAAATTTATTTCTCTCCAATTTTCTGTTGTAGGGAATCATGTTACCCTAATTTTCATATATTTTATTTTTGGAGAAAAATAATTTGAATAAAACTCAAATAACTCGAAATTGAAAATAAATTCAAAAGAACTTTGAATTTAATTCTTTGAAACTCCCAACTCATATTTCATATAATTTGAAGAAGTCCTTTTATCTTCTCTCATGAAAATCATTGAGCTGCATGAAGTTTATGAATTGAAAGATTTCCAAATGAAATTCAAGTATTTTCAAATACCCTTTCATTTAATTTAAATGTAAGAAGTCATATCATCTTCGCTCAAGGGTTTTGTATTTGAAAAGAATTTGAATTCATGGAGATCAGAAAGCAAATATGAAAGTTTGGGAAAGTCGTTTTATTCCCTCTCATTTAACTTTCAAAAAGTTTTGAATTCACTCACTTTCAGACAATCAATCAAACAATCAGTCAAATCTATCTATTTATTATAACATTCCAAAATTTAGAATTTTGGGATGTTACAAACCTACCACCCTTAAAATGAATCTCGTTCTCGAGATTCGGAGAGGCTAGAAAGAAATAGGTTAAGTTCGGGGTCTTCTCAAAATCCATCGATCGTCTCCGGGGTCTCGGGTGCTACCACCCTTAGAAACATTGTTACGGTTCCATCAAAACTCATTTACTCCATTTTTATTGTTAACAGTGTCGGTCTTCTTGGATATTCAGGATAATTCCTTATCCGGGCTCTTCCGATAGTGGCATAACCTTTACCACAATTCTTCTGTCTTTCATCTAGGTAAGGTTCTTCCGAGACTGGGTCTTCTTAGCTGATGGGTCTGGCGCCAATACTAAACAACTATCGATATCTCATGGTGGTCAACCATTTATGGTTTCTCCTGCAGGAAATGGGTCTGGGTTGATCCTCACCGTATAACCTACGGTTGGCAAAAACTTCCTTGTACAAGGAAGAAAAAATACCTATACCATTCTAAGGCTTAAACAAGGTTTTGATCGTCGTCTGTCTACTATAGGTAAGTCACTCAGATTTACCATCCCATATAGCAAGGCGAATAATAAGAGTAAGTCGGTATGGTGATCAATCCATCCCGCACCCAAATCATTACCCTGTATATGCTTTAGTGAATCTCGCATTTTAATACTCGGTCATCCTCACAAGCATTGCAGAATTTCTCTTGTCGATGAACCAAGTTCGGAATAATCCATTGATTCTGCAAGCCAAACAAACATCTATCGTTCCTTCACAACTCTCAGGTTTTGCGTTACTCCTATAAAATTCTTTGCCGATAAACGTCGTATCTTCCTCCAGGGTTTTTCCTTCAGCAAGAATGTGCTTGCTCCTTGGCAGGTCCTGGGGCATGTGGGTTATGGCCCATCTCATCACTTGTAGTCCTTGAACTTATCATCGGGCAACTGATCATTATTCCAACTTTCAACTTCCTAGTATTCTTAAATCCATCCAATTGTACTGTCTTCCTTCCTTCTATTGGCACCAAACTAGGACATGTTTACTCAGACTCATCATGGAGTTTCCATTGATCCATATTTCCGACATCATACCTCCTTTATATCCAATAGAAATTTATCTCTTCATACTCGTGGGGTATCCCTCATACCGAGATAAAAACTTATACTTATGAAGTCCATATTCCATTTTGTGAAACATCTTTATCCTTTCCAGGGTCAAGCGTCCTTACAGGGGAATTTTGGCCATCTCTTCATGGCACTTCTTCAACTGGGAAACGTGAAACACATCATGAACTCATGACAGTCCTTCGGGTGACTCCAACTTGTTGGACACTTCTCCCATACGCTCCAAAACTCGGTATGGTCCTACAAATCTCGGGGCTAACTTTCCCTTAACTCCAAATTGTTTAACTCCTCGCAGAGGGGACACACGAAGACATGCTTTGTCTCCAATTTCATAGACTACCTCCTTGAGTTTTTGAGTCTTCATAACTCTTCTGCCTGGACTGAGCTACCTTCAGTCTATCTCGAATAAACTTAACATTCTCTTCTGACTCCTTGATCACATTTGGTCCAACAACTGACGGTCTCCAACTTCATCCCACATACTCTTGGGGCATCACACATATCAAGATGAAACTCGTATTCATTTTGTCCGAAATCCACTCAGTGGAGTATCCTTATCTTTTCCAGGGGTCAAGGGTTCTTACAAGGTACTACCACCCTTAAAATGCACAAATCTTCCATAGACCATATTTCTCATATCCTCAAAAATGGTCAAAATCCTTCTTCATAGAGTAACAACTCATAAAATCCCTATCAGTACCAACGATGCTAACTTTATTTATTCTCTAATGATTACAATCTCTCAATAAAGCGGGACGTGTCTAGCGCAGGTCGGCAGCCGTGGAGCAATACTGCCGGACTGGTTTAACACCAGCGTGATGGTGAAGATTACCTCGGAGGAGGCTTAAACTTTTATGGGTACGTGTTTAAAAACAACGCACAATAACATAGAAGAAAATTCCTTAAAAAGGTTGTCCAATATCACGTTCATAAAGAAACATGAATTCTGGTCGGATTCGTATTCGTGCAGAAAACAGATCTGAAAATCGTTGTGCTCATCGAAGGTTTCCCGGAGTTTGAACGGTTGGATCGAGCTAAAATTTTTGAGGGGTGCTAGATACAGGAATTACACAGCCGATCAACGGTTGGATCTTCAAAAGGATGTCCGAGCTAGATGCTGGACACCACGCTCCAAACTCATCTAGATTCTCGTCCAGATCCGAAACGGCTCCAGTATATCATGGATTTCCAAAGATTCCTCCATCGGAACTCGATGAAATTTTGCCTGGTTGTTGCAGACTCAATTCCGCACAATCCCACCAAAGCAATCGTCAAAGTGATACTCGAGGAGGTGGTGGCGGCAGGTATGAGTTCGTTGTTTAGAAAAACAGCACGGTCGCTCGAGGGCAACGTTGACGTTGACCCTCGAGCTCCATGAATGATTTCTCCATGATCTTGATAGAGATCGGAGTTGATGTTTGATGAAGGCCCTTGTCCGAACATGTTGATCCGAACACGGGGCGCAGTTCTTGGTCGAACCAAGGTGACCAATCGAGTTGGTGACAAAGATGCCGAAGTCGCAGTTGATCTGCAGGCGAGCCATCGATCCTTTTGCCGATCACACAGCGGAACTCTCAATGAAAGCACCAATGTCGGTGTCAAAACCGGCGGATCTCGGGTAGGGGGTCCCGAATTGTGCGTCTAAAGCGGATGGTAACAGGAGGCAGGGGACACGATGTTTTACCCAGGTTCGAGCCCTCTTGATGGAGGTAAAACCCTACGTCCTGCTTGATTTATTCCTGATGGTATGGGTATTACAAGAGTTGATCTACCACGAGATCGGAGAGGCTAAACCCTAGAAGCTAGCCTATGGTATGATTGTATGTATATATTCTATCGACTAGCCTGGCCTTGGTTTATATAATGCACCAGAGGCCTAGGATAACAAGAGTCCTAGCCGAATACGCCGGTGGGGAGGAGTCCTTGTCTTGATCGCCAAGTCTTTTGGAATCTTCCTTGTATGCGGCAGCTGTCCGAACTGGCCCATGAGTATGCGGCCATGGGGGTCCTCGGCCCAATCCAACTGATCGGGAGACGACATGATGAGTACCCCTAGTCCAGGACACCGTCAGAGGGCGCCGGCAAGCTCGCAAGACGGTGACGGAGCGAGACACGAAGAGCTCCTGGTGGCGCCCGTCTTGAACAACGGGGCTGACAAGGCAGCCGGGAACGGCGGTGACTTGCGGGCACGGAGGCAGTGGAACTCGAGGGGAGGCTCGGGCGTAGGTGGTGGTGGACGCTGGCAGCGTCTGCGAAGACCGCGGTTGTCAGAGATGAGGCAGAGGCATGCATGATCGGGCGCTCCTCTCATGATCGAGCTCGTGTGCGGCTGATGACGCGGCGGAGGGAGGATGCTCCGGGGGAGTCCCTGGCATCCACGGCGGCGTCTTCCTAGGCGGCTCGATCGAGGGGCTTGGGCACTCATGCGTGAGGCTGCGTAGGAGTGGCCGGGGCTTGCTTTGTTGCTGGGACGGGCGGCTGGATGGAAGAGAGTGGAGGCGGAGGGGATTGGATCGGGGAAAAAAATAGTGGAGGCGCTGGATTGCGGTGATGGGGATCCCAAGGAAGATGCGGTGGGTGGCGGCAACTCGATGGGACAAAGTCCCTAGATTTTAGGGTTTGTCCAAAATGACTAAGGGTGGATTATATACAGCAAGTGGGGCTAGGTTTAAGGGTATTTGGACCCTCTGATTTTAAATCAGACGGTCGAGAATAAATAACTTAGGAGTGTCCAACGAGAAACCGATGATGATTTAGGGATGTTTGGGGATGACCCGGATCCAACGGTCATGACTGCCCGAGTTGGGTCCGGGCTGTTTCAGACACGCACGCAAAGGGGGTTAGGCGGTCACGGTCAAGAGGGAAGCGAGAACCCGATTGGTATGGAATGGTCAACTAAGGCAAAGCAGTCCGAGGGAAGGAGTGCAGCTCGGCAACTGTTTCTGGAGACCGAAAACGTCCGACGTATGACCGGCTATAATGTCGCTATATGCTTAACAGTTGGGCTATCAAAGAGCTCCGAATGCGATGAAACTTGGCAGGCGTCCTACTGACAACATAACAACACTGCATGCCAACTTTCATCACATTCGAGAACATTTTCCGTCCACTGATAAAATAATATTTCGGACATGCCGCGGGCGCGTGCAAGTGTGACTGGGCTCAGAACGGACAACGGAGAGAACTGGAAGACCCGGACGGATGCAAGTTTTGAAAACATGATGATGCAATGCACATGATGACATGGCAAAATGCAACACGCAAGCGAATGACATGGCAACAACAGCGAATAACTGGAAGACACCTGGCGCATCGGACTCGGGGCGTTACAACACTCCACCACTGCAAGAGGATCTCGTCCCGAGATCTAGGATGGCACCAAAGAGAAGCGGAAGAGGAAGAGGTAAAACAGAGTTGCTTCTTTGACAAACGAGTGAAACCAAAGAACCTTGAGAGGTTGAAAACTTGAATGAAATTATACAACGAAGATGAACAAAGTTGAAAACACTCCGTTAGTAAAAAGGAACAAGGAACATCATGAGAACCTAGAGGTTAAGTGACAAGATATATATTGAAACCACTCCAGTTAAAACAAGATAGAGAAGGAATAAGAATGATATAATTTGGGCAGCACTCCGACTGTAAATGGAAGGAATTGAACATGATCTTGAGAAAACGATATGATTGGTCGATGAGAGCAACATCACAATGCCTCCAGAACGAACGAATAGAAGATAGATCGTCGGAGTAAGATAACGGAGAAGGAAATGATAACTTCTACCACAATTGAATTTGAAAAGCATCCGTAGAAAGAAGGATTGAACGGAGTTGTTGGAAAATCAACAACGAAAAGAACAAGCTTGTTGTGGTCTTATGGAAAACATGTCAAAATTATGAGGTGACAACCGGCCACTAACAGAAAACAATTGATTGCTTGAGAGCAACAAAGAGGTGAAAACTCCTTTCACCACGAGAATAGGAGGAAACTTGGATTATCGATAGACACCACAATAAGCAACATTCCTTATGGAAGGCTTTAGGTGAAATATAACCCAAGATCACTCCAACGAAGAGATTGATGGATTTAAAATACCTCATTCTTGACAACATGTGAATCATGAAACATGAACTCAAATTATCAAGAATGACCTAACACCACCTCAAATGATAAGGTAGAAAGAATTGCACTTCGAATGCAAGATGAAGAATACTTGAACTCCTCAAAACAAGACATGTGTTGAACATCATGTTTAATTTTAGAGTATAGCTTGGCGGATCAAAACTTCGAGAGAAATCTTGAAGAACGAATGAAGAATGAAAGCAATCCTTGATGAGCCACCATGTCGAGCCTCCATGAAGAACTCCGGTAATGAAAGAATGATAAAAAAGAAGTGAAGGATGAAAGGAATAAGATTGAAGCCTTGCAATGATTGGATGGAGCTTTACGATGAGATAAAGCGGAAAACTTGGAACTCTAGAAAGAAAAGATGAAGCATCTCGAACCGAGAATGTGATATGATGAAAAACGCCAGAAAGAAGAAATTAGATTACTTGGATGAAACAATAATAAGAATTATGTTATGCGTATCCTTCACCAATTTAAATTGATGACAAGCAACGGATTTGGCATACTACTTATTCTCGTAGAAAGGATTACGAGAGATATAGCGCAAACTTGAGAAAGGTCTTCAACGATCCGCCGGTAGGATTGGAAAGAACAAATGAATTGATATGAGAACATAGGAAGAAGAATCTTGAACAAACCATTGTAAGAATTGAAAATGAAAGTAGCAAATACACAATCCACCAGGAAGAATTGGAAAATGAATGAAGATACTTGACAGAAATTTAGATACAAGTGAACGAATAGATCATGAGCTGATTAGAGAATACTTGAATCATGCACCGGTAAGATTTGTAGAACGAGAGCTGAAGGTTGGAATGAATAATTCTGAGATGATGGCTCCGAAGAATCAAACTGAAAAGACCCTTGAATTGCTCTAGATGGGTGAAAAGAATTCTCACAACCGCAAACAATTATGAGAGGATGACACCAAGCTTGAACTACACATCTTCAAGAGAACGGAGCAAGATTTAAGAGAAACTCTTCTTCAGTCTTCAAAATCTGAGAATGACGACGAGAAACGCCACCAAGAATTGTTGAAATACTCCAGGAGAATGAAAAACAAAGAGGTTGAGCCAACAATGAAAAATAATTTGAAATTGATCTTGGAAAACATCTGACTGATGAAATTCATTCTTACGTCAAACTTCGAAAAGAAATTTGGGAACAACTCCGGGGAGATTAGAAGAGTCAGGTAAGATCCTGGGAAAAGACCTGTGCCACTCAAGAGAAACACCGTTGAACGATTTAAAAGGAAGATTGCACCGGTTGAATTAAATGGCTTAAAAGAGATAACATCCTCGCAATAGTTTGAATTGATGCAGAGTGGAAACACAAATCTTCTGAGATATCTTGAACACTCCAGAACAAATGAATAGCGAGAAGTGGATGATTAAGAGGTGCACCAACATGAGAAAACATTTGAAAGGAGGAAAAAGGGATATGATCAACACCGAAGGCTTGAGTTGAATCCATCGGAGAAGAAAAGAGAACGAAGAATGATGAACTTGAAGCTCCGTTAGTATCTTCCTGAGAATCACCGAATAAGAACATTGACGGAAAATAATGGAGAGGCTTCCGTCAATAAAATGGATAGTTGATTAAGAAATCCGAGTCCTTGTAGAAAATGGGTGGGAGGGCGGGAAAACAAAGGCAACTTGGGGACAGATGAAACGAACAACGTTGGGAAAACCGAGAGGTGATCTTGCGAATGTTGAAATGATCGGGTCCACTTGAAGATAAACACGCCGGTTGAAAAAGATTGACATGACAATCTTGATTATCATGAAGGATTAGTATTCACATAGAAATATGAGAACACCGCTTAGGAAAGGTATGGAATCCATATTTGACTTAGAAGCAACTCGAATACCGCAACTCAAAACAAAACAAAGAATTGGCTTGCAAAATAAGCCGGAACAAACATATGATAGAGATTTCGTCCGAAGTTTTCGTGGTGGGGACCACATGGGCTCGATCGTACATAACCATCATGTACAAGGCAGTGCACATGACATACGAAGCGTCCCCGAGTCAGCATAGCCAAGGACTCTTTAAGACACAATGAGACCACTGTAAAACCAACCATGGATAGGTGGACCACTAGACGTCGAAACCCAATTTCATATCATACATCTGTCGGAAAGATATCCTACGTGATACTTGAATTCCCACCTATAAACTCCCGAAACTTTCTGGTTATGCAATCACGTGTTGGGGATACAGGGGAAGCATAATATCTCACCCAAATTAACAATCCCTACATCGAGTTGTATCCATCCTTCAACACATAACCAAGAACCTTCAGAAATCATGTACCTCAACCTTCAAAAAGCATCCGTTATACGAGTCATGGCAATACTCCCGAACTCCCGCCCCAGTACTGGGTGGCGTCAAGGTTGTCTCACCAACAACTGCATAAAAGAGATTTTCGATGTCGGCGAACTCAGGTATTCTAGAACTGCAACGATAAAATTGTGACGACAACACCTCGGAGGTCAACTCCCCGGGACACTGCCACAACCCCTAAATGTCAGGAGACACCAAGAACAATGTCCTCGTCACAACAATATCGAAACGATTCCAAGATACCTGTGTGATCCTAATTTTTTTCATGAAATTTGAGGAGAGGAAAGTCAAAACTTCTACGCCAGGAGACCACACCAGAACGACGAAGGGACTGAGGAGTAAAAAGAATCCTACTCTCTGATATATAATCCTAACACTCAAAACATTTTGTTCTAGACTCAACAACGTCAGCGATTCGATCAAGCAGGGGCTCCTAAGTCGGGGACGGCTCTGATTACCAACTTGAAACACCCACAATGTGGCTATATCTCCCACGTGTCTGGGCACGACTTAAAGGCATAGCCGCATGGTAGTTTTTTCGCAAGAGGGGTAATCTTCACACTATCCCATGTACTGAATAAGAAAGGGATAAAGAGTTGGCTTACAATCGCCACTTCACACAAATAACAAGTTAAACATACATCATCCAGAGTACAATCAAGGTCTGACTACGGAACCAAAATAAAACAAGACAACCCCAAAAGCTAGATCCCCGATCGTCCCAAACTGGGCACCACTACTGATCAACCGGAAAAGACACAAAACAATGATCAAGATCTTCATCGGTCTCCCACTTGAGCTCGGTTGCGTCACCTGCACTGGTATCATCGGCACCTACAATTGTTTGGAAGTATCCGTGAGTCATGAGGACTCAGCAATCTCACACCCGCGAGATCAAGACTATTTAAGCTTATGGGTAGGATAAGGTAATGAGGTGGAGCTGCAGCAAGCACTAAGCAAGTATGGTGGCTAACATACGCAAATAAGAGCGAGAAGAGAAGCAACGCAATGGTCGTGAAGCTAGAAGTGATCAAGAAGTGATCCTGAAACTACTTACGTTCAAACATAACCCAAAACCGTGTTCACTTCCCGGACTCTGTCGAAAAGAGACCATCATGGCTACACACGCGGTTGATGCATTTTAATTAAGTCAAGTGTCAAGTTCTCTACAACCGGATATTAACAAATTCCCATCTGCCACATAACCGTGGGCACGACTTTCGAAAGTTTAAAGACTGTAGGGGTGTCCCAACTTAGCCCATCACAAGCTCTCATGGTCAATGAATGATATTCCTTCTCCTGCAAAGACCCGATCAGTCTCGGAATCCCGGTCACAAGACATTTCAACAATGGTAAAACAAGACCAGCAAAGCCGCCCGATGTGCTGACAAATCTCGATAGGAGTCACACGTATCTCGTTCTTAGGGCACACCGGATGAACACTACGTACGACAACCGAAGATACCCCAAGTTGCCTAGGGGTGGCACCGCAAGTGGCTCTATTTTGGACCAACACTCAGAGGAGCATTGGCCCGGGGGTTAAAATAATGATGACCCTTGAGTCTGCAGAACCCAAGGGAAAAGGCTTAGGTGGCAAATGTAAAACCAAGGTTGGGCCTTGCTGGAGGTGTTTTATTCAAAGCAAACTGTCAAGAGGTTCCCACAACACCCAACCGCGTAAGGAACACAAAATCAAGGAACATAACACCGGTATGACAGAAACTAGGGTGGCAGGAGTGGAACAAAACACCAGGCATAAGGCCGAGCCTTCCACCCTTTACCAAGTATATAGATGCATTAATTAAAATAAGAGATATTGTGATATCCCCACATATCCATGTACCAACATGAAACAAACTTCAACTTCACCTGCAACTAGCAACGCTATAAGAGGGGCTGAGAAAAAGTGGTAACATAGCCAAACAACGGTTTGCTAGGAAGGTGGGTTAGAGGCTTGACATGGCAATATGGGAGGCATGTTAAACAAGTGGTAGATAGCACGACATAGCGATAGAGCGAACAACTAGCAAGCAAAGATAGAAGTGATTTCGAGGGTATGGTCATCTTTCCTGAGATCCCGCAAGGAAGGAGAATGAGTCCATGAAGAAGACAAACGGACGTAGTCAAACGAATCCTCACAAACGCGACGTTACTGGAACTAACAAGAAGAAGCAACACCAGAAAGAAGAAAACAACATGGTAAACAACCATCACATAAACATGGCATGATGCACAATTAAGTATGATGCATGTCCATTTTAATGATTCATGGCATGGCAAAGTGCCACAAGCAATACTACAAATTAAGTGGAGCTCAATATGCAACGAGTTGCATATTGACGAAACACCACAAAAATTATTTAGTTCTCTCCCATTTAAGTACTCAACAAAATTAAATGTTGGTTAGCATGGCAAGAGCCTATCACACTCGATCATCACGTGGTGTCTCAGCACGAAGAACTTTCGCAACGGTGCATACTCAGGGAGAACACTTATTCCTTGAAATTTAGTTAAGGGATCATCACTATGTTGATCATATCTACTATATGATTCACGCTCGACCTTTCGGTCTCAGTGTTCCGAGGCCATATCTGCATATGCTAGGCTCGTCAAGTTTAACCCGAGTATTCTGCGTGTGAAAAACTGGCTTGCAGCCATTGTATGTGAACGTAGAGCTTATCACACCCGATCATCACATGGTGTCTCGGCACGATGAACTTTAGCAATAGTGCATACTCAAGGAGAACACTTATACCTTGAAATTTAGTGAGAGATCATATTATAATGCTACCGCCGAACTAAGAAAAATAAGATGCATAAAGGATAAACATCACATGCAATCAATATAATTGATATGATATGGCCATCATCATCTTGTGCCTTTGATATCCATCTCCAAAGCACCGTCATGATCTCCATCGTCACCGTCTTGACACCTTGATCTCCATCGTAGCGTCCTTGTCATCTCGCCAACTATTGCTTCTACAACTATCTCTACCGCATAGTGATAAAGTAAATCAATTACATGGCGATTGCATTTCATACAATAAAGCGACAACCATAAGGCTCCTGCCAGTTGCCGATAACTTTGACAAAACATGATCACCTCATACAATAACTTATATCACATCATATCTTGACCATATCACATCACAACATGCCCTGCAAAAACAAGTTAGACGTCCTCTACTTTGTTGTTGCAAGTTTTTCGTGGCTGCTACGGGCTTCTAGCAAGAACCGTTCTTACCTACGCATCAAAACCACAACGATTTTTCGTCAAGTGTGCTATTTTAACCTTCAACAAGGACCGGCTGTAGTAAAATTCGATTCAACTGAAGTTGGAGAAACAGACACCCACCAGCCACCTTTATGCAAAACAACTTGCATGTCTGTCAGTGGAACTGGTCCCATGAACATGTTCATGTAAGGTTGGTCCGGGCCGCTACATCCAACAATACCACTGAATAAAAATAAGACGATGGTGGTAAGAAGTATGACTATGATCACCCACAACTGTTTGTGTTTAACGCGGTTGATGTAGTCGAACGTCTTCGCGATCCAACCGATCAAGTACCGAATGTACGACACCTCTGAGTTTAGCACATGTTTAGCTTGATGACGTCCCTCGAACTCTTGATCCAACAAAGTGTCGAGGGAGAGTTTCGTCAGCACGACAGCATGGCGACGGTGATGGTGATGTGATCCGCCCAGGGCTTCGCCTAAGCAATACGATGCTATGATCGGAGGAGTAAACTGTGGAGGGGGCACCGCACACGGCTAAGAGAACAACTGATGTGCTTTGGGGTGCCCCCTGCCCCCGTATATAAAGGAGGAGAGGGAGGAAGCCGTCCAAGGGGCACGCCATAGGGGGGGAAACGACTAGGACTCCAAGTCCTATTCGCCTCCCTTCCTTCTCATGGAGGGGAAGGGGGAAGGAGAGGAGAGGGAGAAGGAAAGGGGGGCTGCGCCCCCTCCCCTTGTCCTATTTGGACTCCCCTTGGGGGGGGGGCACCCCCTTGTGGGCTGCCCTCTGTCTCCCCTATGGCCCAGGAGGCCCAATACTTTCCCCAGGGATTCCGGTAACCCCTCAATACTCTGATAAATACCCGAATCACTCCAAAGCAATTTCGGTGTCCAAATACCATCGTCCAATATATCAATCTTTACCTCTTGACCATTTCGAGACTCCTTGTCATGTCCATAATCTCATCCGGGACTCCGAACAACATTCGGTCACCAAATCACATAACTCATATAATACAAATCGTCATCAAATGTTAAGCATGTGGACCCTACGGGTTCGAGAACTATGTAGACATGACCGAGACACATCTCCGGTCAATAACCAACAGCGGAACCTAGATGCTCATATTGGTTCCTACATATTCTATGAAGATCTTTATCAGTCAAACAGTAATGACAACATACGTAATTCCCTTTGTCATCGGTATGTTACTTTCCCGAGATTCAATCATCGGTATCTTCATACCTAGTTCAATCTCGTTACCGCCAAGTCTCTTTTACTTGTTGCATAATGCATCATCCCGCAACTAACTCATTAGTCACATCGCTAGTAAGGCTTATCATGATGTGCATGTTGTGGAACACAGTAATTTCAAAAAATTGTACACACACACAAGATCATGGTGATGCATAGCAATGAGAGGGGAGATTGTTGTCTATGTACCCTCGTAGGCCGGAAGTGGAAGCGTTATGACAATGCGGTTGATGTAGTCGTACGTCTTCACGATCAACCAATCCTAGTACCAAAAGTACAGCACCTCCGCAATCTGCACACGTTCGGCTTGGTGACGTCCCACGAACTCATGATCCAGCAGAGTGTCGAGGGAGAGCTTCGTCAGCACGACGGCGTGATGACGGTGATGATGATGCTACCAGAATAGGGGTTCGCCTAAGCACCACTACGATATGATCGAGGTGGATTATGGTGGAGGGGGACACCGCACACGGCTAAGAAATCAATGATCA